>NC_074719.1:13261641-13389141 GCF_947242115.1 Biomphalaria glabrata
GTAGCTAAAATAACATGAAAAATAAAAATAAAAAATATAAGCTTATATTCAGCATAGTTGTATCAATTAGTTTGGATCAGTCATGTACTTTCATTTGTAATGCATCTAGAATCAGAATAAATCGCGTTTATTAAAAAAAAAAGAAATTGGAAACTCATGGCTCAAAACTTCTCAGGCTTCTGAAGCCAACATTGTAACCACTCTGCTAGTGAAGTTCTTTTGAACATAGAAAATTGTATAGTTAACTATTGTTTCTATAATCTTGGCGTATTTGATGTTTGTATTCACTTAGACTCAGACGACAACCTATAAAGGGGAGTAATTCAGCTTATACCACTATTTCAGTCAAATACAATTTCTTTTCCTTGTTTGAGATACCAAACAAAAGAATTAATTCTATCTTGGGTGTCGAAGAAATAACGTGTCTATCTATTGTCCTAGACATACGGAGTGACTTGATATAAGCTTTGTAAAAAGGACACGACTTAACACAATTGATTTCTATGATGTGCATGCTCAATCTAGATAAACACAAGATATTTACACACAGTTTGAGAAACACTGGTCTATACAATAATAGACATAACTCATATTTTTTCTTTCTTTTAAATAATACAAGCTCACATTTTAAAAAATGTATTAGCAAAAATAGGTTAACTTTTGACGATGTTCTTGCCGCTGGAATGATAACAATTAATGTAGTGTTATTATTTCATACGTAAAATGCAACAGAGTGGCTAATTAAAGACGCTTCTCCTATGTCCACAAGATCACTATCAAAATAACTACGATACTACTAATGATAAAACATTAGCAATTTAACATCTTTGACAGTGGCATCATGTAAAGATCTTGATGGGAGATAATTTTCATCAAATATTCCCCATTAAAAAGCAATGTCATTTTTGTCATGGAGGTCTGAATTATTTACTCTACTTTCTCGAGACTGCTGTCATTGGTTCACTCCCCTGATGTGATGTATGTGTTTAATTTGAAATGTTTTATCACTCCAATGTGATCATTTAATGAGAGAAAACACGAGGTCTTAGACTAGAGGATGTTTATTGAACAAGCCAAATAGAACCATTATTTAAATAAAAAAACAAAGCCAATATGAAGGAAAACACCGCACAATCACTGCCATAAATATATATAAATGTATTGCAAGGTTTATCTTCCTTTCTTTGATACAAATATGAAGTATACATAAATTAACACCAATTGATTAACTAATTGACTATCTTTTCTTTATTGATTCGTGCATAGTCTTCGACTCTATGAATAATTGTTGCAAAATTTCAATTTGATTCGAGAAAGGGATGCGGGTGGAAAACGTGTCAAAGAATCCTCCCACTCAGACAGACAGACAGAGTGACTTAATGTAAGCTTTGTAAAAAAGAAATGTGTTTTCTTTACTAACTATAAGCCATTGACTGACAAAATGTAAAGAAATATTTTCATGCGAGACTATACAAGAATAAGAATGAGGGACGAAGGAGGAGGGTTACGTCCCTTAGTATGCACGAAGTGAGTAACAGGGGAGAGCATTATGCGTTACCTTTTTAAGAGACACAAAAAAAACCTATTCTAATATTAATTAAATAATAACAGCAATATAACTAGTGTTTTAGATTGTAAAATAAATAAAATAAAATAAAATGAATTTCTTCTCTTTCCTTTTTTTAGAACTAATTTGAGTCAAAAGTTGTTTGTTTTTGAAGAAAATTTAAAACTAAATACCTCTCTACCAACTCAATTCTTCCCGTCTTTCTCATGTCTGAACAGTCGACTTTCTCATGCCTCAACAGTCACTTTCTCATGTCTGAACAGTCGACTTTCTCATGCCTCAACAGTCACTTTCTCATGTCTGAACAGTCGACTTTCTCATGCCTCAACAGTCACTTTCTCATGTCTGAACAGTCGACTTTCTCATGCCTCAACAGTCACTTTCTCATGTCTGAACAGTCGACTTTCTCATGTCTGAACAGTCGACTTTCTCATGTCTGAACAGTCGACTTTCTCGTTTCTGAACAGTCCCTCTCGCTGTACGGTCGTTCTTTTGGCGACTTTGACTACAAGATGTCTTGCTGAGCTCGGAGGCCATGATGCACTAATGACGTTCCTTGTAGACGTACCTAAGCTATGCCTACCCCCAGTGTCTCTCGTATGTCAGATTGAGCCTAGTTCACTCCCTTATTTGTTTTACGCAATGAATAGGGTGCTCTGGGCCTCTGGATTGTATTTGTTTTTTTCAAAAGGGAGGAATGCCAAGAAAAAGTTTGAGAAACACTGGGTTAGGCGTCCCTTGTGTGTCCAGATAAAGCAAGATTGCAAATGGCAGCTAATTAAATTTCAGTTGGAAATCCTTTGAAAATAAATCTAAATCCTATACAAATATTTTACAATCTTTTTGTTTCATTTATTTCTTAATCCATTTTTTTATTGCATTGTTGAATTTTTTCCCCATTTCCTTTCATCTACCCAATCCAATGTAATTCTGTCCATCAATTGTCTTTTTAAAAAATATTGTCCAACCACTCTCTAATTCTTCCTTTTTCTAATTGTCTCTTTCTACTTTTTACCATAAGGCTCTCTTTATTATCTCCAATTTCGTTCCCTAATAAGCCCAGCTATTTGTAAGCCAGCTAAACAATACTGATAGCAGCTATTGACCTGGCATCATTACCTCCCCTGCTGTCTCTCGCAGCGGATAACAAATTACTTTTAATACATCATGGCTCTTCTTTTTTTTTTTAGGAGGGAAGAAAACAAGAAAGTAATTTGCATACGAAACTTTCGCAGTGCGCATGTCTTAGAATAGGCTTCAACATAATAGTGAGTGTACTGTCGAAGATATTAACATCCAGCATGTTCTAAAAATGATCTTTCTTTACGAGGCGTCTAAAATAAAAATTAAAAAATCTTAGAAAGAAATTCAAATTCATGACAAAAGAGTTGAAATCATCAACTTCAACTGTAGAGGAAACATTGTGTCTAGAAACTATAAGAGAGCTGTAGAGGAAACATTGTGTCTAGAAACTATAAGAGAGCTGTAGAGGAAACATTGTGTCTAGAAACTATAAGAGAGCTGTAGAGGAAACATTGTGTCTAGAAACTATAAGAGAGCTGTAGAGGAAACATTGTGTCTAGAAACTGTAAGAGAGCTGTAGAGGAAACATTGTGTCTAGAAACTATAAGAGAGCTGTAGAGGAAACATTGTGTCTAGAAACTATAAGAGAGCTGTAGAGGAAACATTGTGTCTAGAAACTATAAGAGAGCTGTAGAGGAAACATTGTGTCTAGAAACTATAAGAGAGCTGTAGAGGAAACATTGTGTCTAGAAACTGTAAGAGAGCTGTAGAGGAAACATTGTGTCTAGAAACTGTAAGAGAGCTGTAGAGGAAACATTGTGTCTAGAAACTATAAGAGAGCTGTAGAGGAAACATTGTGTCTAGAAACTATAAGAGAGCTGTAGAGGAAACATTGTGTCTAGAAACTATAAGAGAGCTGTAGAGGAAACATTGTGTCTAGAAACTATAAGAGAGCTCTTCATGCAAAAGCCTTTATGTCTCTCTTACACAGTCTCTCTGCTTTTCTACCATGTCTCTCCTTTATCACTCTTATTTCTCTATTCTCCCTCTCTCTCTATCTCTTCTCTATTCTCTCTTCTCTCTCCTCTCTTTTCTCTTCTCTCTCCTCTCTTTTCTCTTCTCTCTCCTTTCTTTTCTCTTCTCTCTTTTCTCTCCTTTCTCCTTTCTTGCTCGTCATCTTTCTCTCTCTTCTCTTCCCTCCATCTTTCTCTGTCCCATCTTATCAATACTTGCTTCTCTACCCCCAATCCCTGAGGTTCACACTCTTTTTTACAAAGCGTATATCAACTCTGTTTGTCTACCTGTCTGTCTGTCTGGTAAATGGTTTGAACATATTTTCTCCCATTTCCCTATCTCGGATCAAATTAAAAATTTGCACAATTATTCATTGTACTTTACAAGACATGAATTTAAAACAAAATTAAGTAGTCAGTAGTAGTGTCCTTGCGGCGCCATATTTCCTTATTGGTAAGGAGAATATATCTCTCGAAACAGCCCTGTTAATATTCCTGGTAGTGAAATATGTTTTGGGGGAGAGGGAGCTGTACATATGACCAGCCACATGAGGAGGCACAAAACCCCAGTGCAAAGCTCTCACCCCATGGTTGACGAAAGTGGTCATCATCGAACCACGATGGATGAACTATATATATATATATATACGGCTGCTGGTCTACAAATAGAGAGGCATTGTTTTTTAAGTGGACTACATTGTCATTATTGACAAGAGTTAACAAATGATCAGGCCTCTTGGTCTTAACTGAAGAGCCGTTTAGAAGAAGCATATTGGAAGGCTCTACGTCAGTCTCTGTCTTTCAATATCTCAATCCCTTAGTCAGTATGTATCATATTTTTTTTAAATCTTAAAGAAAAATAAGTCCAGACTTAACTTTAATACCATCAACCATCAACAATTACAACCATCAAATAATCACTAGCATCGACTATTATGACCAACTTGTAATCAATATCTCGTCAATCTTTTCTACTTGACGGTATAGTTTGCAGAGACCAAATTGACGTCGGGAATTAATAATGCATTCATGCAAAAAAAAAAACGTTTAAGGAAATGTAACTCTATTGGTGTTAACCCCATAGGGGAGAACACTTTAAAATTCATTTATTGAATTTAAACTCAACGAAATATTGCTATCACGACATTGCATAACTTATTTATATAAAACAACGGAACTGTCAACAAAACATCCCACAATGCACATGTTGATCGTCTTCTTTGTGAAGAAAGAACTTTCGAGAAAAGAAATTTGTTTGACGGGAACTTATTGAAATTTCTGCTCGGGATCTCACAATATTGCTTTAGGCTCACGCTAGACACTTAAATCAGTGACGTTATTTTATTTTTAAAAAAATTTGCGGTTAGCAAAATGTTCACAAGAACTGTAGCGAAACAAATAATAACTCTGAAGCATTAATAGCAAAGAGCAATGAACGAAAGTGTACGATTATATTTATATTATACAAGCTCAATAACATAATAATATTTTTTTGTGTACTCAAGTTTCTCCCTGTCTCTTCTTCTCTCTTCTCTTTCTCTTTTTTTTTCTCTCTCTCTCTTTTGCTCTCGTATTCCTACGAGGGTATCACTTTTTCTGCCCATCAGCCCCAACCAATCATCAAATTAAATTGTTGAAACTTTCATTCAGCAAGACAAAATATTCACTTTCAAGATCTAACTTCTGTTCCTCCATATCTGTGACAGCCTACCAAGGCGTTGTGTGGCCAGTACAATAAACAGGATAGAAATAAAATGTAATCATGGGACCCTTAATTTGATAGAGAAGTCTTAAAACATTTTATGAATACGGGCACACACTGTGTTCAGTTACCTTAGAGATTGTCCTTTAGATAGGAAGACAGTAAATATTTGTAAGGTCAAGAAAACAATGAACAGAAAAATTTTGGGGAGACCAATGCTAGAACAGGCCTTGAATAGGAAGAAAATGTTTGAAAGTCTTTAAGAAGAAAGGAAGGATGTTGGTGGTAGTAGGAGACAGGAACTAACGTGGAGTTTAAACATTAAGAAATAGTCATTCTGAATGTATTCATATAGATAGGGAACATTTTGGGAAACTAAAGACATTTTCGTTCGCATAAACCACTATTCAAACCCGATAAGACGCCATAAATGATATGAAATTAAAATAATTATCGCACCATGAAGAATTGAAACAGCAATATTTCATTAAAATATCCAAATTTATTGATCTATTTTCGTTTTGTTATATTACTTTCACTGAGATCAGAATCAATAAATTGTTTCCCTTGATTTATTTTTTTTAAACCAACCACTCAGAGTTGGGCAGTTAATAAATCAAGCTGTGTGCCAAAGATTAATCTAGAAAAACCGCAGTCAAGTACCCTTTACTCGATTAGCCCAATTTTCTGAGTAGAGTAATGGTCCTTGAATGCTGACCTCTTGAAAAGGGAAAGGAAGTTGAATTCCAGGAGGCAATACGTCACTGCTGGTTTATCTGGGGATGCTAAACAGTACCGTCCTGTTTTAGTAAGTCGTGGTCCTCAATCAGGGGCGGCGTCACGTAACTATGCACTACCTTCAAACATTATATTAGATGACGGCAATACAACAGCATATTCACCACTGACCAGTATGTAGACTACAGAGTGGCCAAGATGTTTATAAATGTTAGTAAAATGTTTTATATACTTCGGATGTTCCTTTAGAGTTGAAGATAGTTTACTTCCTTGTCCAAAATTTCCGCAGGACGATGGGGGATGGGAGCGGGCAGGCTTTGAACCCGAATGACAGTCCAGCGCGCAAACCGTACGACCGGCAGCCATAGACCCGGAGTCTATGGCCTTCCAGGACATTCGCCACTGACCTATATGTAGACTACAGAGTGGCCTAGATAAAAAGAGACTCGGAGTTTATGGCCTCTCAGATCGCCCGAACTATCTGCTTGCAACTTTTATTGTGGGGCACCTTGTTTTAAAGGATAAAGTATACAGTAACAACCCGTATACAGTTGAAAAGTTAAAAAGGAAAACTTGCAATACCATTGCGTAAATCCTAGCAAATGAACTGACAAAAAGTTTTCCAAAACATGTTGAGACGTCCTCATTTGTGTCTCGAAGTTCATGGTTCACACTTTCAACGTCCCTTGTGGACTAGGAACTAGTAGGTTGTTATTAGTAATGTTTTGTCTTTACTGTTTTTAAATACAAATGATAACATATTATGCTTGACTTTTCTGTATGTATCTGTACCTCTGTAATCATACCAGGCCTCTTGGACACCTTGTATTAGAACTAACTCGACTCTGCACATGATACTTACAAACATTTGACAAACGAAATTAGGTCTGTGATGGTAGCTGTTAAGTAGTTACACTAAGGTGGTCAATTGTAGTCAAACTGAATTTCCATTTGATTGGACCAATAAAAATCTTATCTTATCTTAATAGATTAATAATGTTTCAAACAATAAGAGGGATTATTGAAAAAGAAATGTTTATTTACTTCTAATCGGTAGAAAAAAAGAATTAGTATTTATACAGATGCGTGTGCTGAGACTAGCGCTCGTCAGAACTATGACCAAGATTTGATTCCAGCACCGCTTAGTTGCATCCAGCGTCCCCTTGAATGACGAATGTTTATACAGAAGAGCTTGAAATTATTCATGAGTCTAGATTTAGGCCCTACGTCGAAATTTTCCAGTGCGGAAATAATTTAGAGAGTCTGTCATGTCAAATCTAATTTTAAATATCTGTTTGACATACCAGTTCGGCTTTGAAAATGCTGCTTGTCTCGCTAGTGTATGATGTATTAGCACTGCAGGCAGAGATTGAAACAATCACCAACGACGTCATCGCAACTAACCGGAAGTTTGGCCAACAGACAGTCTCGTTGCTGAGATAAAAAGTCTTCATATACTTATAAAAGGGGGACAATTTAATATTGAAATGTATTGTTGGTATTGTGAGGGTCACGTGGATCACGCATTGAAGTATGTCATGATGTAGAACTTGAAATTGGATTTGTGATGATTTGTCATTTACAAAAATATGAACATCACATAACAAAATAAACAAATCTAAACATCCCATAAAAAGATACACAAATCTAAACATCCCATAAAAAGATACACAAATTTAAACATCACATAATTAAGACACACACATCTAAATATCACATTACAATTAAACATGAATATCACGTAACGAAGACACGCAATATATATTTTGAAAAAAATATTTTCTTTGTTACTTAACAATGTCTCAGTTCTTCCCCTGTAGTCCGTAATAATATTGTAAATATTTTTTTTGGTCTGATTTTACAAAGATTATTTAGATTTGTTTACAACCTTCACACTTCTCATCTTGTGCCGATTTTTTTTTTGAGGGGGGTGTTTATTAAATAAAATTTGACTTAGTCCTAAAGATGTAGGTTGAAACTCTTAAAACTTCAATTTACTTGCTACGAGACGGGAAACTGGTGAACATTTCAGGGAAGAAAGAACAGTGCACAATAAAAGTACAAACTCGAAAGTGCAATGTAAAAGTAGTACTTGAAATGTTATGAACTTTTGTCTCTAGTTGAATTGTGTCGAGACTGAGATCACTTTGTTTGTTTGGTCAACACAAGTCAAGGAGAGGAATGGAAGAAGTGGACAGGAGGACTGCCAAATTGAAACTCTGGCTGGTCATAGCATTGGAAAAAGAAAGAAAGAAAGAAAGAAAAAAAAAGAAACGACGCACGTTTTTTTTGTTGTTTTTTTGGAAAAATAATGTTTTGTTTTTATTTTTATTTTAAGAATTCACAAATTTTAGTCAAACTATTGAAGACCTATTCAATTATGTCGCCAATTTGTTAAACAGAAAGCAGCACACTTTAACATGCATGTGGCAAAGTGAGAGAGATGCTTTTTTTTTTTTTATCTGCCTGCTAGCTATCTGAATAAAGTTAATTAATATTATTTTGGTCTGAAGTTTTAGTAAAACAATTCGTGTGACTAAAATTATCTTGACCAATTTGGCAACATGCAGGAAAGAGATACATATGTGATTGTGTACAATGGTTGCTCCCCCCCCCCCCCCCCCCCCACAAACACACACTCACAAATTAACACACGAATGTGTAGTATTGAAACGAGAATTAAAAGCACATAGTATAAGAAATATAATTATCATCCAAATGTTTAGACAGATGGAGTGATAAGAATTTATGTTGCTAAGCTAGGTAGGTAGATTGATGGATGATAGATAGAAAGATAGATGGATAGATAGATAGATAGATAGATAGATAGATAGATAGATAGATAGATAGATAGATAGATAGATAGATAGATATTGTAATCCAATTAGAGACAAGACAGACTTTCTAGTAATGACTCGTGTCTTATACAAAAGTTAAATCCCCTGGGACAATAGATACAACGATTGGACAGATTGAAATGGCCTCCCGGAAGGAGAACATGGAGTTGAACCTACGGGCCTAGCTTTGTCAACCCTTCCCTCTCCCTCTCTTGTACACACCCCTCCCCCTCTCATTTACTCCACAGCCAGGACCTTGTTGTCTGCAGGCCATGCTCTCAGCGCCCCCTATTTTGATACTGGATCATGCTCGCCTGCTTCACTTCATCCTCTGCTCGATATAAGATTAGTGGCGCCCCGTTGTCAGAAAAGGAGGGAAGTGAGTGGTAGAATCTCTCTCTCCCCCCCCCCTCCTCTCCTCACTTTTTCATTCCTTTTCTTTTCACAGCCTTCACCTTCAATAATGATGACCATATTTAGAAGTCAAGTAGGTGACCTGGAAACGGAAACTTCCGGGGCGCCGTGGCTTCAACTTTGTTTACATAGCTGCACGTGCTGACATGAGCCCGCACTAAATGAGACTAGCTCCTGTCATAGAAGCTTTCTAACACTCTTCCCTTATAAATTGATAAGCAGAAATTTATGACTTTAAATAGATGGGCTCCAATTTCAGCAATAATAAATTGATGAGCTCAAAATTAAATTGATAGCTAAAATTGCTGTTTATAAATGGGTAATTATAAAACAATCATGTATTCTAGATATTTTTTAATTGATAGTTATGCATTAATTATTATAAATTGATAGTTATAAATTCCGAAACTAAACTCAACAGAAACTAAAAGTTGCTACTTGAAATTATTGTTCTTCAATAAATTCACATGAGTATTTCGTTCAAATCGATTTATTGTTTCAAATTCATTTGCCTTTACATTATATCTAGTAATGTGTTTACGCTGATTAATACTTAATCTACACCTCAGCAAAATGTTTGTAAATGTTTGTAAAATGTTTTCCATGTTTCGGATGTACCTTCAGAGCTGAAGATTTCTAAGGCTAATCTCCCACAGTACGATGGGGGATGGGAGCGGGTAATGTTTGAACCCGAGACCATCGAAAAAAGTCCAAACGACGGTCCAGCGCGAAAATCACACAACCAGGCAGCCAGATACCAACAACATACCATATGAATTAATAGTGTATAAAGCTCATAAGTACGCATAACTCAGAAGTCACAATTGTGTTTTAACTCACGTATAAGTCACTCATGATTAGCTTCCACATTGAGACACGTCTGAAGTGAAGCCTACCATCCTTCCCATAAACCTCTCTGCCAGGAAGTGAAACTGAAATACTGACCTAGATAATCTACACAAAAATTCTTGAAATAAATAAAATGTTATTGGTTTGTGTGAGTGTTTGTGTGGTCTGTGTGTGTGTGTCTGTGAAAGTCCTGAAACCAATGTTTCCATTAATCTTAACAAAATATATTTAGAATCAAATCTAGTTTTGTACTTCTGTAAGAGAAGATTACATTTAAAACAAACTAATTACCAGCTCCAATGTCTCGCTTCTGTATCTAAAATCTAAATCTGTGTTTACGCCTGTAGGTGGTCAGGTATTTTTGTCAAGAGTTCATTGAATCGTGTAATGAATTGCAAATAAAGACTCATTTGAATTAGAGGGGACAACATTGAAGGAGAGGGGACAACATTAATGGAGAGGGGACAACATTGAAGGAGAGGGAACAACATTGATAGAGAGTCAAACGCTAAGAGAAAACAAAGCAAGGAAAACATATACATATTTTTTAAGTTTTGAGCACAGACCTATAGAAATTATATTTAGACTGGACGCGCCCATCTGGTAACACTAGACAAAAATGTCCTGAAACAGAGTGTTGTTTTGTAAAGTAGTTATAAGAAGTAAAGTTTGAATATATTGTTCTGTGACTAATAGCGTCTTCTTTTTAAAATACGTGAAATGGCATTGTTTTATCTCTAAACTTTGAAAACTAAAAATTATTACTTTTCTGCGAAAGGAAGAGCGATTTCCAAGAACCATAAGGCGTATTCTCTTACAGCTTGAAAGAGTTACGTACATAAAGATCTGAGGCAAAATTTGGCTGTGCTTCTAGTTTAGATAAGATATATTTTATCTATCTATCTATCTATTTTTAGTATCTTTAGATATATCTATATCTATATATAGGTCTGTTGTCCACAAAAGAATATAAGAAATGTATGAGATGAAATGTTTGCAAGTTCACTGTTTCCCATATTTGACATTAAAATAAACTTTAGAATGACGAAATCATAATTGTTGAAAGACCAATGCATGAAGTTAATGAAATGTTTGCAGGAAATGAAATGTGTTCCATTGCAATAGTTTTTTTTATCCTATGTTATGCTAACAGTAGCTGTTTTAGTGATGAGTCCAAGAGACTTCATTGTTTAACAGTAAAAGTAAGGCCTGTATAGCAGGTAGTTACTGTACACTTCGTAGTACTGTTTACTTAACAGTTTTGGAAGCACTGGCCTATATGGCTGTGTAACCCAGCATTGAGAAACTCTATTTAAAGAACTGTAAGAAGTACTGCTCTAAATGACTCGTGTTGGTTTATCTTATAAATCTATTCCAAGAAGATTGAAGTATCGTTTCAAATGGTCGAATCAAATAATAGAATCGAATACTGTAATCCAGTGCAAAAGCCAAGAAGTGATAAGTGAAGACATCAACGAGATGACAGTCACTCCCAAAGGAGCTGAGTTTGAGTTGAATGTCCACAGGTTGAGGAGTGTCCAGAGTCACGCTGTGAAATATCGCGGTCAGCAGACAGGCACGCGACAATGTCCCTAATGTTTAAAACAAGTCAAAGCAAATAGTGATCTCTCTAGTTATTGAATGAAAAAAAAAGTCAGGATTTCAATGACTTGTCAATGTCTCTATAAAAAAATAGGATTACGGTTATGATTGCAGGCTACAAAACACCGATGTGACTCTTCTAACATGTACTGTCACTGATCTATTTAGATCTGTCCAACAGTGGAGCAGGATGTAGTTAAATCATCAAAACCTGTTCGCGTGAGTTAGCGCAGCAAACGCTATGTGTTCTCAACAATGCATGTGAGTGTGAGCTGAAGTAGAATAGACACACACACACAAATCATTGAATCACATACATCACACACAACACATCCATGCTTCACTGGCTATAGAATTGTGTTGGCTTAATCGCCTTCTGGCAATGTGATAAAGAAAACAAAGTCAGTTAACTGTCAATTAGATTTCAAACACCAGCTATGTATTTTGTTGTCAGACTGGCTAGAGTTATTCGACTCATTCAGCTTGTAGAGTTATGTACCTTGCATTGATTTAATAACGCTTTTGTAATTGAAAGTCAACAGATTAAGTCAAGTCAGGGGTTGTCCGCCGGGTGGCATCCTTTTGGTTCCGTGCGCCATTTTTTCCCCTTTTGATTCAGATGCGCCAGTTTACATTTTACAAGTTTCAGTACTTTATAGTATGGTCATTTGTACAAATTTGGTTAGTTATACATATTTGTGTTTAGCAGAGGGGGGGGGGGAAATTTATGAAAAAAACAAAATAAACTTTTTACTTATTAAGTCTTTCTTTGTTAACATTTCTAGTTTGCATTTATAATTTTAATTTATTATTTCTATATCACCTAAAGACAAATGATAAATTATGCACTCTGTAGGAAGTTTTACATTTAAAAAAAATAGACAGACAGGCAATATATATAATATATATATATTGGAATTTGGTGACTGTAGTTTGCTATAGATTTTATATCGAATATGTTTTATCGTCAAAACCATCTCATGGGGGGTTTAAAACTAAAAAATCTCTTGAGTTTTTTTAAAAACAAACTAAAAAAAAACTTTAGCTACGCTCATAGAATTTAGTGACTGTACTTTGCTATAGAATAATATTGAAGAGGGGTTTTCAACCTAAAAAACGATCTGTAAGGGCATTTTAAACTCAAAACCATTTGGAGGGGTTTTAAACTTAAAGCCCTTTGTGGGAGGGGAATTTAAACTCACCCCCTCCTGGCTAGGCTCACAGACTGCGTAATTTGCTTTTTTTATATTGAAGAGGTGGTTTTTAGCTTCAAACCTCGCTGGAGGGGGGGGGGATAAACTCAAACCCCTCTGTATTGGGTTTTAACTTAAACCCCTCTTGGCTACACTCATAGAATCTGGTGACTGGTGTATGCTGGGGTTTTAAACTTAAAACCCCCTTAAAACCCCCTTGGCTGCGTTGGGACAAGTGATGGTTTAATATTAAAGTCTCACATAAAACAAAAAAAAATGTGAGCAAAAAATTAGTCGCAAAATTCCACACACCCTTCTGCGTGGGGGGGGGGGATTTCATTTGAACTCCAAGACCCCCTCTCCTGGCTACGCCCATGGTAGTTTTTCAAATTATTGCGTGAACTGCGGGGCTGGTCTGCGGTTATGAAACTCTTTACTTAAGAGAATTTTTTCACATCTAACTTCACCTTCACTTTCACCTATCCCTTGGTCTGCTGAACCGTTGGGGCACCACACAAGATCTGTCAATCTTCTTTCTACATTCTTCTCTGTCATTTGCCTTTGATAGAATTTCATTTTGATGTTCTTGCTGAAAATTTTCAAACCTGCCTTTTTTCCTGCCTAGGTGGACCACCTCGGGGGGCCGATTTTGAGTTTATGTTTCCACACAAACTGTCTTTGTAACCTTGTTTGTAATAATGAAAAGCCTAAGCAAGTAACATAAAAATGTTCAAGGCTAATAAAAAGAAAGAGTATACAAATGCGAAAATAAATCCAATGCTAACAATTACATTAAACCAATAAGTTCTTTGTTGTTGTTTTTTTGGTCTGATTAGTTTTATAAACATTTCGGTCAATTTTAGCGTCATAAAAGCTAGTCAATTAAATTACAGTTAAACTTTTCTAAAAATTGGTTATTATTTTTTGCGAACAGGCTTGCTTTTTCTTGCTTTTTTTTAAGGGGTGAAATGCGCCACTTGTAATTGTGCAATGCGCCACTTTTGGCGTATGTGCCATAGGTTGGCCATCACTGGATTAAGGCTTGGTTCATTTTACTGACTTAGCCAGTTTGGTCTGGTGATCGTGGATGTTTACAGACTTCAACCCGTTAGATGTTGGCAAAAATGTTTGTTTTGCATGTTTCGGATGCTCCTTCATAATTGAAGATAATTCACGTCCTAGTCCAAACCTCCCGCAGGATGACGGGGGATGGCAGCGGGCAGAGTGTGAAAACGGGACCATCGAGAAGTCCGAACGACAATGCAGCGCGTATACCCCACGACCAGGAAGCCATGCAAGAGTTGGATGCTGATGCTGATACAGCCGTTGTTCGACGGGGGTTAATTTAAGCTTCTTTTTGACGTCTGCGTCTCTCTTCGTCAAGCGCCTTTGGGCCTCAACTAACCAGAGATGGTGTGGACAGTATAGAAGTACTACTTACCATTCGACAGCTGCGATAGGTTCAGGACTATAAGGTGTGACCGCATACCAAAGACGATCTTTTTTTTTTTTTTTGGCGAATTTAAATGAGGACAGCGTAAAAGTGGTGACCCCGGAAGTGCTTTAAGATTCAGATGACTCGCCAACTTGCCCTCACTGGCATAAAGGAAAGCAACTGGCAGAAGATGGTCTCTGTAAGAGGCAGCTGGAGAGCTCTCAAGACGCTTGTTTTAATTCAATCTAAACAGTTCCGTCTTGATAAAAAAAAAAAAACATAGACACGTTTCCTCAAGCAGACTCTTTCTGTGTCCTCCATTGATGTGTTTCATTGTGTCAATAAGTTCAAACACATTTTATAGTGTCGCACTTTGTCATCTGCAACAGTGATGTCAAGTTCTTTCCCCTTATTCAAAGTTTTTTTTTTCTTAATTTTATTTCATTTTTTCCCCGTTTCGCATTTTTACTCGAAGCAATTCATTTTAATTCCATAGAAAAGAAACTTTTCCATTTCTCTCAAAGAACATTTAAAGCCTTTTTTTTTTTTTGGAGTGTGGGAAAGAGGCTAACGAGTGTGTGGAGTTGTCAGCCCAACGCCAAGAAATATCTCTAGAAGTGCATGCTTAGATTTTACCTTGGAAGTATCAGAGAATTGATGTAACAATACAAGTTTCTCTCTATCAATAAAGCACGAATTTCACAACGCAAAACAGCAGGGTTTCTTTTCAGGTCTTTTGCAAGAGAGAATTTGAACCTCTCAAGCCCTCACTCAAATGGAGTTTGATGATCATCATTGTTAAGATACTCGTGGATAATTCATGAAGAGGCTCCCATCAAAATATCACGTGATTATAATGTCTGCCAATTACTTACAGGTTCGCCCTCCCCTTCTTTTGAAGAGGTCAACGAGATACCATGACGCAAAATTCCTTTGGTAAAATAAAATGTTATCCTAACGATATATATATGAAAATTTATTTGAATCTTCCTTTAGAAAAATTGATATCAAACTGTAATATCTAACTATAATAACTGTAATATCTAACTATAATAACTGTAATATCTAACTAATGTGATTTCTGTTTCTTTGTTTCGTTTGTTTTCGATGTTTTTGTTAGGTGCATTCATTTTTTTAAACAAACCTTATTATTAGCTTGCAAACTTTTTATGGGTGGCTGGTGGAAGCTGGGAGTTGGACGGGTATTTCGAAAAAGGCTCTAATGATTTTCTTAGAAATTCTGAAGTTTATCTTTGGGGAAAAAAAAAATAATTGGCCAAAAAGTGAAAACTTTGGTTTGACTGTTGGAATCATCTTAAAATACGACGAAGTCATTTTTTTTTACCACGACTTCAGCGGAAATTCCCGCACTCGACTCAAATGTTTCTTTGTATTCAGGAAAGAATTCAATATACAAAATTGACGTTCATAAACATTTTGCACACCGTCTAAGGTAGAGACTTGAAGCTCCAGCTCACGTGTCATTATCACGTGAATAGAAGAACTGGATTGTGCAAAGCTCAATGGAAAGACTTCTTGCAATAATGAAGCATGACAAGAAGTATAGAGAAGGATAAATGATAGAACACCATCAGATTCTTAAAGTTGGATTATTTTTTTAAACTCATTTTTATATTTTTTACAAAGCCTATTTCAACTGTCTGTCTGGAACATGTTATTTCTACAACTTCTTATCCTCGGATCAAGTTGAAACTTATTTCTTGTACCTGACAAAACAAGAATAAATATTTAAATAATAATTAATTAACTATTGGTTATTTTGTTTGGTATCAAACAAGGGAAAGAAATCGTACTTGACAGACGTGGTGATATGAGTTGAATTAGTCCTCCTGTGGAGGCTTAAGCGATGAGTGAACACGTTTTTTTTAATGCAGAGATCATGCTATATTTACACAGATACCCCTTTCTTTCCCCTTTTCCTACTGGTCCAGGCAACTGATAGGATCATCGCGTATTGAGAACGCTAAAAGCATGAAATTGCGATTAACAAAAACATTTGGTAAAAATATATCTAATCGCACGAGTTATTGTTTTAGTCTGGAACTGTTAAAGATTTTATCACATGACTGATCCATACTAATTGATACAAGCTTTTTTGTTGTTGTTGTTGTTGTTTTTGTATTTTATAAGTTTTCTTGTTTTCATTTTGGGAGTTTTAGTTAGCCCCTGAACTCTAATGAGTACCTGACTTTTCCTGACAAGGAAAGTAGAGGCGGTTGGTCGTTGTGTTGGCCACAATACACCCTCATTTATAGTCTTATCATACAAACTGGACGGCTTTACATCTATCCCATGTACACCCACTGGCGGATCCAGGGGGGGGGGCGGTAGGGGCGATCGCCCCCCCCCACTCGGCCGACCCCCCCCCCGGGGGGCGGACGAATTTTAGTATATAATTCACACAATTTGTATACAAATTTATTACTTATGTTAATAATATATACTAATTATTTATATTTCTACCTATTTTTTAATTATTTCGCCCCCTCCTCTAGTATGTTGACCGATTTGGTGGGGACGGGAGGGGGCAATGGTATCAATCCCGCCCCCCCCCCCAACACTTTCGAGTGGGGGGGGGCGGTCCAATTTATTTGTAGAAATCACAGCTTGCTAACAGAATCAATTAAATATCTATATGATTAAAACTTGTTATTGATATTTTAACCGATCTTTATATTATGTCGTTCCCTGTTTACCGTTTGGGGGGGGGGGGCGAATACCTCTACTGCCCTTCCCACCTAAACCATTTGAGTGGGGGGGGGGGCGGTCCTACTTTTATGGAGAAATCATAGTTTGTGAACAAAATTAGTTGAATTAATCTATAAATTTTATATTATGTCGCTCCCTTTCTGGTATCTTGGTCGATTCGGTGGGGTTGGGGGGAGGGCGATTGCATGTACTGCCCTTCCCACTCTAGCCCTCTGAGTGGGGGGGGGGCGGTTCTATTTTTGTGGAGAATCATAGTATGTGAACAAAATTAGTTGAATATCTATATAATATAAACTACGTATTGATATGTGAACCCATTGTATATTATGTCGTACCATACTCTAATCTCAAATTTTATCATTAGTAAATTGAAATGAAAAAGGGTTGCACCAGGTGGGAAGGGCGATATATGCAATTGCATTTCCCCCATCGGACAAACCAATACTTTTTCTTTTAGTATTATAGTTTAGAAATTACAAAATGTAAAAAATCTGCCACTAATATAATTTATATATACTATAATTAAATTCTAATATCGAGTCGCCCTACTTTTTTTTAATTCTTTAATGCCAAATGCAATCTTTAGCAGAAATTATTAAAGGAGCGAGGATTAATCGTTTTCATTCTACCGCCCCTCCCATTTCCAAAGTTATGTAATTTCACATGAATTTATCATAATTATTTTAAGAAAGACTTTGCATTGGAAAAGTTAGAATTCAAACGAAATTTTTCACTATAAGAATCATGATTGAGATGAGTTCTAAACCGAAAAAAATCCATTTATAGTCGCCTTTTCCCAACCTTTACTCAATCGGATATTTTTCTAGTTAAATAAATTTGGGACTATAACTCACAACTTATACTACGATGTTATTGAATATTATTTATCGAATTTTTTTTTTCGGCGGCGATCCTCAAAGCCAAAATCTAAATATGTGGGGTATCTTATCTTTTCAAGGAACAAATCGGTTTTATTTGCAATGTATTAAGGGCCTATAAATTCATATTAGAATATCTTTCAACTACAATATTATTCAAAAGGTCCTTTTTTTTAATAGTATGAATAATAAGCTTTAGGTCAGGAGAATGCGTTTCTGCAGTGAAAAATGCCAGAAAACGCTTTTGGCGTCGGGGCTTCGCCCCGAACTCCATTGATGAATAATGAGCTGTAGATGTCAGGAAAATGCGTTTCTGCAGTGAAGAATGCAAGAAAACGCTTTTGTCCTTTCGGGCTTTGCCCCGAACTCCATTGATGAATAATGAGCTGTAGATATCACGAAAATGCGCTTCTGCAGTGAAGAATGCAAAAAAACGCTTTTGTCGTCGGGGCTTCGCCCCGAACTCCATTGATGAATAATAAGCGTAGATGTCAGGAGAATGCGTTTCTGGAGTAAAGAATACAAGAAAATGCTTTTAGCGTCGGGCAGGGGCGGACTGGCTATAAGGGCAAACGGGCAAATGCCCGGTGGGCCGGTACAAAATGGGCCGGTCTGGTCGCGACCAAATAAAAAACATTTCAATGCAGACAACTTTTTAAAAAAAGTGACAGCAGCAAGACACAAAAAACCCGAACACGTTTTGTTGTTGTTGTTTTTTTTTTAAATTCTTATTACAATTAATTTTGTTTGAAATTTAACAAGAATATAAAAAATAATACACTGTACATATTATCATTTGCAAAACGCTAGACCGTACTTTCTGCTATGCACGAGCGGCATGGACTTCTTTGATGTCTTCCAGGTTGTGTTTGGCCTAATCATTTTGCTGGTCGGCATGGGCCTTTGATGGCAATCTCATTTTTTTGCTTCTTCCCTCCCCGTCTTTTAATGGTTCCAATGAAATTTAACCAAAAAGAGGGATGAGAGAGGTTAAGTTAGAAAACATTGATATAACGCAGCAAAAAAAAAAAAAAGATAGGCGCGACAATTAGTTCTTTAACAATACTTAATAGAAATTAACTTTAAAACATACACACAGCCGCGAAATTGCAAACCACCCAACTTATTCACAGCTCAATATGGGTATAAAGCTCTACTTTCTGCGATTTGAAAAGAGAAAGTACTTTTCTTTTTGTTTATTTTTAATAACATAAATCTAAAAATACTACACTTAAGGCTTACAAAAAAAATTAATCTAGATCTAAATCAATTTTTATACTATTATAATTAATGGCAAACTTATTCTTACTATGAAGTCATTAATGATGAAAATTATTACAATAATTACAATAATTTATACAGCGCTGTCACATCCGATATTTAATGAAAGGAGATTTATAGGCCTATTTTAAATAATGGGTCATATATTCATATACAAATCGCGTTTTTGAGAATGTACTAGGAGGAAGAAAGAGCTTTTCACATTAAGTAAGTGCCTGCAGCCTCTTTAACAGTTCTGCTTTCTCTTATCTTTTAATGGAATGGGTTGCCTGAGTCAGCCAGGAAAACCAATGATTTAGCATATTTTAAGTTACAGATCAACATGCATGACTAGATTGACACATGAAATGCGTAAGACGTAACAATCTTATTTTCTGAAGAAAAGTCTGTACTTTTGATGTATGAGTAATACCAAAAAGCTTCAAACTCATATATATTAGGCTGCTATTGTATTGTTTATATTCAGACTACATACATGTATAAATAGATTACATTATGTAATCATACGAATGCATACATCCAGTTTTCAATGCGTTATCAAACTTTATATATTTTGTAGAGAATTAGGCTTACACCTATAATATAACACATGGGCGTAGCCGGGAGAGGAGGGTCTTCAAACCATCACTTGCCTCAGACCTCATTGTCTGAAAGGGAAACTTTACTTACTGCCCCTGTGCAGCCAACGTAAGCAAACTATATATACAGTTTCCAAATTTCATGAGCGTAGCCAAAAGGGGTTTTGTGGTTTCCCTTCCCTCTCCAATACTTCTTCTTCTTAAACTGTCAGGTAGAGTTGAGCCTTCCGCTCTTGGAACTCTAGGCCAGCAAAAGTGAACAAGAGCTCCCTCTCACCGGCCTGTATGAAAACAGTGTACACTGTATTGTCTGGCGGGTGGGTCAGACTCGCGGCAAGAGGCCGGGTATAGATCTACTAAGACCCCACCCCCCATTTTTCTTTTCTATACCAGGCTAACCATACGGGACACGCCATTTATTATGTAACGGCCCCTTGAGGAACAGCGCCTGGATTGTGACAAGATTGCGGGAGCTTTTTTACAACTTCGCGCAGTGCAATGAGGATGCTCTCGCACCCCCTTAGGCACCCACACGGGAGTCTTGTTTTGCTACCCTTTAACCTAATCGTTTTCTCCTACGAGCGTTTCCATCCTGGCGCCTCTGTGAGGCAGGGTAGCATGCCCGGGCCCTTTCAAATACAAAAACTAAAGCATTTTACCATTTTCTACCAGTCGCTGCGGACTCCATTGAATAGCAGATTTGGTTTTTGAATTTTTTTAGCGGAAGAGTAGCAAGCTAATTGCACTGTAGATACCTCAGAATATGCATTTTTAAAGCTTAAAATAACAGAAATAATGCTTGGTTCCGGGGCTTTGCCCCGGACCCCACTGGGGGGAGCTCTCAGCGCTCCCCCGGACTCCCTAACTATCCCTTGGCGATATGTACTGTCTTTCCACTAATTATAGGAAGAGAGTATTCTAGGCTAGAAAAAACTTTCGAAAGAATGAAAGATAAGAATGCAATGAAGATTAATTAGGCCTACATATACACACACACTAATATATATATAAATTGTGGAGTGGGGTAAAAATCCCCCCCCCCCACCGAAAATATATGACATGCCATTGTGGGCCGGTTTATATGGTAATGCCCGGGCCGATTTTGATACCCAGTCCGCCCCTGGCGTCGGGGCTTCGCCCCGAACTTCATTGATGAATAATAAGCTGTAGATGTCAGGAGAATGCGTTTCTGCAGTGTAGAATACAAGAAAATGCTTTTGTCGCCCCGAACTTCATTGATGAATGATGAGCTGTAGATGTCAGGAAAAGGCGTTTCTTCAGTGAAGAATGCAAGAAAACCCTTTTGGCGTCGGGGCTTTGCCCCAAACCCCACTAGGGAACCTTATAGCGTTGCCCCACCTTTTCACCGAAGGTTGAGAAATGCTGCTTTTTAAAATTCTTATATATATATATATGTGTGTGTGTGTGTGTGTGTATGTGTATTCTGTACACACGTTTATGCGTAGGGTTAGGGTTTACTGGGCGTTAGGGTTAGGGTTTGCAAAAAAATCGCCCCCCCCCCACTCCAAAGTTCTGGATCCGCTAGTGTCAGTACACCGAGGCTTGCACGGAAAAGTAACGGATGGAGGCTGTGTGTAACTTAATAGGCCAACATTCTGTGATATTTTGTGTAATTTTAGGTTGGTCATTTGGTATTAAAGTTTAGCATCCCTGATGCTCTAAACATAAACACAGCCTAGAGCACAGTTTACTTAATACATCGCAACAATAACAAATTTAACACTGAGTCTCCTAATAAATACCTTCTGGCTTTTGTATTCTAAAAGAATTGGAAATCAAACCACACAACATCGAACACGTTTTATATCCGAATACAGTATCGTGCTTTCCTAGTGTAATCTGTTCATCGATTACGTATATACTCTTGAATAAATGATAGTCAATCTTTGTCTTTAAAATATTGATTAGCTCAGATATTTATTTCCATTAGAATGTTGACCTTTTACCTCCACATATGTAAGTATGTACGTGTGTTAGAGGAGTGTGTCTCTCTCTGTGTCTAAGTGTGTGAATACGTATTCTAACCACGTGACGCTGTGGCGCGAAACTCTACAAATGTAGTTCGTTACAAGTTGCTTGAATTAATAATGCTTCCAACACAGACCATTGACAACATCCGGTGTGGTTCTGTCTGTGTGCAGCCAATGACATAACAAGCAGGTGTTAACATCGGGAAATCTCGCGAGCTTTTCAAACGGAAGTCTCTCATGGATTTATCCAGATTCAATTATAAAGGACGGGGGAAAATGGAATCAATTTCTTGTTTCTTAACATAGGAGACAAAAAATGGAAAGATAAAAAACGAGGGTTTTGCAACTGTCTTCATTGTGTGTGTGTGTGTGAGAGAGAGAGAGAGAGAGAAACTCTTGTTGTGAAAGTACTTAGACAGTTGTAAGTGACTCACAGTATTGCAAATGGTAAAATCATATAATATATACATTTCCTCGCAAGTGGTCATTGCCGTGGTTATTTTGAAAACAAATTTTGCAAAACTTTGATCAGTCCCAAAAGTACAAGAATTGTGATATCAGAGTGGGATACACACATGGCTACCTTTTTTTCCCACAGGTTTTGTAGTAAACTTATTATTTGTTATTGAGCTCTAAGATTTTTTAAGATTTGCCATGAAAGTTTCTCTTTGGGTGGAAGAAATGTGAAGCATTACTGTTGATGAAATGTTATGTCCCCTACATTAATTCACCTAATTTTGTGTGTTATCCCCCTTTTAGATATCGTATGAAGAGTTGCGCCCATAATTTGGGGACACGTAATAGGCTTAACAGTGTCTGAATAAAGAATCTTGTTTACATGTTTACATTATGAAAGTGCTTGTTGTTTCAATTCAAGTGTTTATTTTAACAAATACAGAGTGCTTAAAAGAAGACGATATTAAACATGTCATTAATTTCATGAAAGCATAAAAAGTGAACAGAACTCCAAGAGTGAGATAGTGATACTATTCAAACAAAAAGAGACAGACAAATATTCTCGTCTGGACTAATCTAGGACACGTTTGGAGACATCGTGATGACTTTACTTACACACAACATTTTGTATCGAGCTCAACCCTGGCTGCAGACCCTGTCCTACTGATTCTGTTTTCTAGGCCCAACTCGTTGACATTCTATGCCTAATTTTCAAAAGCCAGTTCATTTGTTTATCTTGAGTATCTGATTAATTTTAGTTTGTTTTAGTTTCACACTTTTTATTTATAGATGTCACGGATGAATGTGTATGTATGTATAATCTATTTTTACATTCTGCGCGAATGACCGGAAGTGTGTTTTGTTGTTAGAGAGAGACCAGCTTGTGTGATATGCAGTAAAGCTGATTAAAGTTTATGTGTTTGATCTAGTGGTTTCATTGTTTTATTTCGTTAACTAGAACTGAACCAGGGACACCTAGACGTATCGAGACCTAAGGTAGATTCTATCGAATTATAAGTAGATATATAATAGTTATATAACAGGAAAGCTGTGACAATAGATTTGGTCAAATTTGTGTATTGTTTTTAAGTTACAAAAATGTCACATTAGGCTTTTCATCGGGTTTTTTTATTCTAGGTTAAAAATGTAGAATCAACACCGTGCAAAATGTGAAATTGTTTGGACCAAAAAAATTTAATTTGTTGCCTGATGTGTTCGTTGAAAATAGAAAGATACAAAAAGAGAAACTACGTATCCTCGGGGAGGCACATGCGTGACCTACATATAACTGTTTTGTTTCATTTCTTCCACATCACCTGATGGTAAACAAACGAAACATTGGATTGCTCAGTTAAGCGTAGTAAGGACTTCATGTCTTTGGCTATTTTTTCAATCTCATCATAAACTCCGTAATAACTTTTTGTTATTTTAGTCAATTCTAAAAATATTCTCTAGAATTAGAGCCACGAAACAAACTTTAGTTTCACTTTTTAGTTTAAGTTCATTTAAGTTTCGAGCATTTTTCTTTTGTTGGCAAGTTAACAGCTAAAGCCAGAGGCGTAGTGAACACAAAGTGCGTCCGGGCCAAGAAACTTTATTGGCGCCCCCCACACACACACACACACTACGCCTCTGGCTGAAGCCCAAAGACTTTTTTTTTTCTATTAAAACTTGATTAAACTCGAAAAATCTTTTTAATGGAACGAAATTTTAAACTTTTTCGCTGTTCACTTCGTTTTTATTTTTTTTTCATTGGCTATCACGCTGATCACGTGGTTTGGTTTCTTCCCATTCATTGCTGTGTTCTTTTTCTCTCTAAATTGCTTTATTTTTTTTTTAATATTAATTGACCTATATTAATCAAAAGATAGAGATCAAGATAGTGAATTTCATTCATTCATCTAATAAGCAGTCGGAAAATTCAGCTCTATCCGGAATAAGTTAATGATAGAGAGTAGAATAAACTACAACCTCTCATCCGAATTCCAAGAAAAACGAAGCATATTTAAAAGCTCTCCTGACACGACTTAGGTATAATTTTCCGACTGAACACACAAAAAAATGAAACAAACATATATACATATACATATATGTGGTGGGATTGGCTCAAGGCGCTCTGGACTGCTGTAAACATGAACATGTAGGATGCGCTATATAAAAGCAATACTAAATAAAATATTCCAAAAGCTGAAAATGGAAACTAGTTGAGTCTACCTTTGTGGAGTGTTACTAGAGAAGGTCGACCAGGTCCTTAAAGATGCATTCAACTAGAGGCCTGAACAATATGCTGGCCTCAAAGCATCCCTATGGAGGAAAGGCTCTACGGAAGCCAATGCGCTATTCATCTCAGATATTGGACTATGTATCTCAGCATTTCAACATAATAGTATGGATGCCAAAGAGAAATTCGATCGGATCAACTGCTTACTGAAAAGCAAATGACACTACAGTACCACTACCTTAGAATATTTAAAAAATTGAAAATAAAAACTGGAACAAAATACGAGAACCTGGGCGTACAGATTGATAGACAGTTCACGAAACTAACAATATATAACTATATGCAATATTCTGATGTCTTATTGCTTTTCAATGGATTGGATGGCACTACCTCGCACCTAACACGTCAAATCAGAATTTGTAAACAGCTACGCAGTGTTTTTTCCATTTCCAAAACATGTACACAGTTCTATTTAGCGGCTGAGTTTGTGTTTTAAAAATTAAGGGAGATAATCATTTCATTCAAGCCCAGTGTACTTTTGAAAATCATTATGCGCTGTGGGAGGGACGTGGTTTGGGCAACACTGTGCGAGATAACATAACCATAACAAACAGTTCAAAGTCCACATCACTTCATCAAACCAATGCCTGCAATTCATTTTTCTTTGATCTGTGTAATTGTCTGCAAATTGTTTGCTTTAGTTTTTATCCATGATCCCAGCTATGAATTAGATCTACATATTTTAGTTTAGAATTATGCCATCAGATATTCTTATACATTCATAACTGTGTTCTCAAGAAAAAACAAGGTTACAAATACAGTTTGTGTGAAAACACAAACTCAAAATCGGCCCCCGATGTGGTCCACCCAGGCAGGTAAAAAGGCAGGTATCAATATTTTCATAAAGAATGTCAGAATGAAATTCTATAAAAGGCAAATGACAGAGAAGAAGGTTGGCAGATCTAATATGGTGCCCCAACGGTCCAGCAGACGTGGAGTTAGGCATGAGCCTAGCCTAACTGATGTCTTATAATGAATATCTAATTGATCTAATTGTTTTGTATAGGGTCAATTTTTTATTCAAAGCCTCAGAAAAAACAAACATTTACGTTAAAAAACAACAACTTTCCTTTGGATTGGGACTACATGTAGCATGCGCAGCTCTGCAGTCCGCGAGATAATATGAAGAACTACTTTTTAATTGTTGTTTTAAATTATTTTCCACTTATATGCATACTAAATAGATTTTTAAACCTTTTTTTTGGTATAATTGTAGAAATTAGTATGATAGAACTTACTTATCTTAGCAATACAATTGTAAAAAAAATATTTTTTTTTGACAAAAAACTAAAACCGTTTGCTTAAATGTGTTAAAAATATGTCCGATGGATCTCCCCCTTACTAAATAGCCTCCCGTGTTTGTTACTATTAATAGTGAATAGTTGTAAAAGTTGTCTATTTTTATGACAAAACTGCTTGCATACTTGATTTTAAAAATTATATTTCTCGCTTTCAGAAAAGAAAAAAGTAGTCATTGCGGCAGAACTATGATTGGTCTAAAATATTATGATGTCAGATTGTCCCTATCTTTTCTAGTTTACGAGATCTAAACGGGACGGACGGATGGACGGACAGACCACACACATCTAATAGCGCCTTTTCCCCTTTCGGGGGCCGCTAAAAAAACATGACATTAAACTAGAATAATATGAGCCTACTAGGATACTATGATAATAATACTGATCACCTTCTTCACCTATCCCTTTGTCTGATGGGGGCACCACACATGATATGTTTACCATTTTTCTCCATTCCTCTCGTCTTTTGCTTTGGATACAATCTCTTTCAATGACAGGCTCGTCCATTCATTTAGGTTATTTTCCCATTGCTTTCTCTGTCTGCCTCTTCTTCTTTTTCCTGATACTGTTCCCTAAAAGAAGATCTTTGCGAGCTCGGAGGACTTTGTGATATAGAGTCTAAGTTTGCATTTTCGACTGTAGTTAGCAGGTCGTCGTGGGGTCCAATCGCTCTACTAATCCTGTTTCTAATATCTTCCTTGATACTTTACCATAAATATGTGTGTCAATTACAAGATACATTTAGAATATGTCAGTGTCGTGGTTGAAAAGTGGCATGGTTTTATGGTAGCTTTTGTTTCTTTTTTATAGTATAAAATTATCTTTATAGTATCCTAGTTTCTGATATTGAAACTTGATAGTAACGTAGTATCAGATATTCCAAATTATCTTAGTCTCAGCTGTTTATATTAAGAAGTATCATCATGTTTGTTTATAGGTTCACAGGTTCATAATATCACGAGCTTGTTTTCTCTTAGGTTTTTTTGTTTCAAAGTAACACAGATTGACAGCGTCATATTATAAGATTAATGGACAATAAGATTATCTTGTTTTATCAATTTCACTCAGCATCGTTTTTTTTATAATATCAATGTTTGTAGTATCATAGTATCTTAATCGTATCATTCTTTCATTGTATCATTGGTACATCGAAAGCCTATCATTGTTTTATAGTATTATTATTTTATAGTATTGTTAAATATAACAATCATTTGTATACTATCATGTTTTTGTAGTATCATTGTTATATAGTATCATTGTTATATAGTATCATTGTTATATAGTATCATTGTTTCCTGGTACCATTTTTTAGGTAACAAACGAGGTAAAAGACATTAGAATAAAGTCATAAACATAAAAATAACAGATTGTCAGTGAGATGATTATCATTGGCGCATTTGTTTGTATGCCTTAGCGATTCCGACATTGAAAGACTTAATGGTCGTTAAAGATGCCCCCATTGACTCTGTGCTGAAATGAAAACACGTGAACTTAACAATTCTAAACACAATAAAGTTCACAGTGTTTTGAGATTTTGTATCCGGACATCAAAATCATGGACTTATACATTATTTACCATCTTTCTTATTTTTTTTTCAATGATTTCCGGGTTAATGGTTTAAAAATCGCAAGTAAAGTAGCAATTATACATAAAAAAACTGAACCATAATCTTCAAATACAAAAACGAAATCTAATAAACTACTCAGAAAGACACAAAGATAAAGGCACATTCTTTGTTTCATATGCTAGGATATGGTCATTCAGCTGCACTGGACATTACATTTTGTTTCTCATTGTGAAGGAGATCATCGTGTTACTTTAGTAAGGGCCATCACGATCTAACTGTATTCTAACACAACAATTCATTTCTTCTTGTCTGTGGAGAGTTACACTTGCATCATGTCATGTCAACTGAAACCCTAATAGACAAAGAAATCGAATGTATTTATATTCAAGTCTTTCGCAAGTCATAATTCTCTTGACATTTCCAATTGTAATAGTTCAAACCAATAGCAAAGAAAATATTGATCGTTTTTTTTAAACTCTATATTCAATAGTGAGATTCCACACCTCAATAAGAAATGTAGTCTGATTTCGATTGGAATGGATGATTGGATTGGCTAAAGGAGAAAGAATAACTGGCAAATTTTTGAAAAGGTCGAATGATAGATACTGTCCTCTGTTTGGCAATCCGAGTTTTTTTAATTTCTTCTAGATTCTAAGGAATCTGACTTCTCATGCCTGATAGTGTATTATGCGCTCTTGACTGTCGTTTGATGATCTTGATGGCCCCGGGTTCGAACATGTTCGCCGCCATCACCCCCTATCCTGCTGGAGATTTGGGCTAGAATGTAATAATCTTCAGATCTGATGAAACATCCGAAACATGTAAAACAAACTCCTAAAAGCTTTGTAAAATATGTCAAGAAATATGTCAGGGTAACCAAACTTGTCATTGAACACTGGGGAACTGATAATTATATTACTAAAATGTAACATATAACGAGTGGCCTTGAAATCGTCAGAGTACCAATTAAATCCTTTAAAGCTGCTAGAAAAAGTTGTATGTCTGTAGAAATGAAAGTTATGTTGCTGTTTCTGTGTTTTTAAATACTATTTTGTCTACATTATCGGGTTTCAATATTGTGTTAGTGTTAATGTTAATTAATATCACAATTCAGTCGAGGACATTTGCTGACAAAGAAAAAAATTCTGTTCACATTGTAGCAAAAATATATTTCTTCAATTTTAACTTTTTTTAAAAGTGAACAAAAAAACTTGAGTCGTGATGTCGGAACAGATTGACTCCCAGACATCTGCTTCTCTTCTAATGTGCTTTTATTGTGCAACTCTTCAGATAAACCTAAAGCATGCTTTCTGTGTTCTTGAAATAAATACCCAGACGTCATCGTCATCTAGTTTATTGTCTACAGTTACCTGGAACCTGGGCTTAGTAACATTCTAGAAATAGGCGTCCAAGATTTCTGTTTCATTTAATTGAGTATTAAGTTTTGTTATCTTTTCTTTTATTTTTAAATCAAGTAATTTGATATTTGGCATTATCAAAAACTTGTTAGTAAATCTGGTTTTAAAAAAAAGTTCTTAATGTTCAAAGAGGTAGTTCTATTACGCGTGTATGCTTTTCTTTTACAAAGCTGATATCAACTTCTCTTTACAAAGCTGATATCAACTTCTCTTTACAAAGCTGATATCAACTTCTCTTTACAAAGCTGATATCAACTTCTCTTTACAAAGCTGATATCAACTTCTCTTTACAAAGCTGATATCAACTTCTCTTTACAAAGCTGATATCAACTTCTCTTTACAAAGCTGATATCAACTTCTCTTTACAAAGCTGATATCAACTTCTCTTTACAAAGCTAATATCAACTTCTCTTTACAAAGCTGATATCAACTCTGTCTGGTAAAAAGTTTGAACACGTAATTTTTCCCACACCCAAAATTTGCAAAACTGTTCATTAGCAAAGACAATACATGAATCAATTAAGACAAATTAATCAATGTGTCAATTAATGTTGACGAATTACTGTAGATAACCTAGTGTTTTTAATTTACTGTAGATGAATAAGTGTACATGACATAGTGTTTTTAATTTACTGTAGATGAATTAGTGTACATGACTTACTGTTGATGACTTACTGTAGATGACTTACTGTGATGACTTAGTTTTGATGGCTTGTTAATAGCTTACTGTAGATGACTTAGAGTTGATGACTTAGTGTTGATGACTTAATGTTGATGAATTTGATGAATTACTTATGCGGACTTACTGTTGATGATCTGACATTTCACATTAGCTTTTGTCTTTGTTGTTTGTTTTTTTCAATTGTGAAATGTCAAACTCTAAAAGAGATTTCTTCTAAAGTCAACATCGTGACAGGGAAACAGTAAGGTTTAGAATTCGTATCCACTTTACATTCTCAATGTGTACAAGATATGTTTCACTGAGTCTGGCTAGATAAACGAGGAGATCTTGGATTAAAAGAGACATGTACACCTTGAGTACAACAACTTTCTGTATTTCCAATTAGCATTCTGTATGTACACTAAGATTATATCTATTGACATATTTATCTAGGCTGTCAATGCTAGCAGTTCTACGGAATACTTAGAAGCCGGTAGTGGCAATGGATATAAGCAATCCACTACCTATAAAATGCTCTCTAATGGCATGCGTCTGACAACCAGTCCAACTCCTGGTCTTCCCGTGTGGCTCAGATATTGAGTCTGGACGAACTGTTTTCACTAACAGGATAAGGGGCAAAGGCGTTTAACTGGTGCCTAAATCAGTAAGCTTCGGGCAGGAGGGGCTCTTTAGCCATAGCTGGCTACTAACCTAAGAGAAGGAAAACTCTGAATTCAAACCTCTGCTGCCTTGCAGTTATACCCAATCGTGGTAAAGGCAACTTTAGACAGTTTGCAACACTCACTCTTGTCCAGTCCTGGATTTTCTTGAAAGTCTTGTTGCAAACCGTACAAGATGTGTCATGCGCCAATGAAATAGGCCCTAAGGTCTCAGAGCAACAGCTTCGATAAAGGATATAAAAGTACCGGACCATCACCTTACATGTTGGCGTGAGATACGATGTTACCAACTTAAATATAAATGGAGTTTTTCCTCATTGTAAAAACTATCCTACTGTAATGAGATTGTTGAAAACACTATAGCTTGACAACGTCTGAGAAGAGCCTGTATTTTTTAAAGCCCCCATCAGAGGAATGTGTCCCGCTATCACTCCTCAACTATCTGATCCCCTTAGTCCGTATACATAAGGCGAGATATTGACTCATTATATTCGTGTACTTCATTACTTTGTCCCCATTTACCACAAATAAAAAAAAGTAGTTCAGGGAAATCTGCAGACTAGATCTGGCGTACTTATACATAGAATGTCAGCACTTCTTATTTGAGGGTAGGAAAATGTATGTAAACATAACACATTGCCCTTTGGAATAACTTATGTAAGCTTATATCTTAGTCTTAGTTTAATAGGGTGTTTATTTTCTTCGTAACTTTTCTGCCTACAATTTTTTTTAAATTGTTACATCCACTAAAAAGTATTTTTTAAAATCTTTTTAAAATATGCCGTTCTCTCTCTCTCTCTCTGTCTCTCTCTGTCTCTCTCTCTCCTGGGAATCCCAGGTTCTCTTTTCCTAAATGTCTCCAGAGCCTCTGGTCTAGCTACTCATTCGGTAGATTCAAAACTCCTTCTCTTTCAAAATAACGAAATTATTTATGAACTCTCCACTTCTTCTGTTATTACTGTTTACCAAAGGGAAAATAATTATTAAATTATTATTTATTTTTTTTACTACGTATTAATAATTAACTCAAGTTTTAAATATAATCTAATACTATTACCAAGGGACAAAACTCATATTTTCATAAGAATTTGTATGATTTGCTTGAAAGTTATATACAACTAATACAGCCACTGACCTATGTCACCAGGATACTGTCTTTTACTTGTTTCTACTGGACACTGGATACTAGCAGTGTAATGAGAATGAAATGGAGATATACACATGAAAATTGCCAATCACACTTTAGGATATCAAGTCTAGTTCATTGTGACAGCATTGAATATGGTGTAGGCGATGTAGACAATGTAAGTGATGTAGGTGTAAGCAATGTAAGCGATGTAGGTGTAAGCAATGTAAGCGATGTAGGTGTAAGCAATGTAGGCAATGTAAGTGATGTAGGTGTAAGCAATGTAAGCGATGTAGGTGTAAGCAATGTAGGCAATGTAAGCGATGTAGGTGTAAGCAATGTAAGCGATGTAGGTGTAAGCTATGTAAGCGATGTAGGTGTAAGCAATGTAGACAATGTAAGCGATGTAGGTGTAAGCTATGTAGGCAATGTAAGCGATGTAGGTGTAAGCAATGTAGACAATGTAAGCGATTTAGGTGTAAGCAATGTAGACAATGTAAGCGATGTAGGTGTAAGCAATGTAGACAATGTAAGCGGTGTAGGTGTAAGCAATGTAAGCGATGTAGGTGTAAGCAATGTAGACAATGTAAGCGATGTAGGTGTTTTAGGTATATCACCAGACTCTCACAATATATTTTTAGAAATACATCCAGATACTTAGGATTAATTGAGAGCTCTGCTTATTATAGTCTTTAAGGGCAATAAATGTCAATCTCATTAATTTCTTTGGTAAATATAGAGCCTTCCATTTTTTCGTCATAAATCCCATAGAGTTTGACCTTTTGTTGGATTTTTTAAAACCTCAGTTAGTGTGGGTATTCAGATCGTGTTTTGTTTTATCAAATATCATTTTACTTGTTTGTCAATAAATAAACCTGAAACTCAATGAAATATTCAATCATTGTAAGGGATAAGAAAGTAAAAGTTGTGACTGTTTAAAACGTTTAAAGCATCTATACAATTATTTATCTATTTTCGTAACAAGAACGAATAATGATGAAAACAAAAAATGGAGGGAAAAAGTCGCACTGTGTGTATTAACTTCTATACATAATAGATACACATAACAGCACACAAATAGACACACAGAGTCTTAATCTAACACAGACTCCGACACGCACACAAAACAAATCTAATAATGATTCCAACACCGAGACACAAACTACATTTAAAAAAGGTTTAGAAACACGCATAAATACAAAAAAAAAAACTAGATCTAACAACACTCCAACACACACTCAAACACACACACACATACACACTTACACACAAGCTACCTCTGACGGATACTCCGAAGCAAACACATTCACTATTGAACAAAGATTGAAATTTGAAAACAAAGCTTTTCAATCATCTCACACTTATACATTCTAGCTCTAATGGAAACAATTCTTTCCAAACAGCTCGTGATTTGGGGATACCCAGGAGCCTATTGACCTTTAACGAGCACCTAATATGTGGTAGCCACATGACACCCTCGTTAATTTGCAGGCATAAAACCTAATGTCTTATCAAAATCTGTTGTATAAAGCTCTTCAAGTAAACTCAACAATGTTTTTTTTTTCTTTATTCTATTCATTTTTCAAGTTTCTCATATACTTTTCAATGTCTATTAATATCTGCGAATTTAGACTCTTGGCGCACCCTATTAATGTTACAAATTGAGTAAACCCGTTTCCATAGTATTTTATACTTGATATGAATGTATCGGCTTAACGGGTAAACCCATTTTTGCAAAACTACTTTTATTTTCGTAGCGAAAGAGAAAAACTTGAAAGGAACATTACCTATGTTTGACAGATCTAAATCCAGTCCACTAGACTGGTAATGCAAAAAGGCCCGCAGGCCGCCGGTAAAATAGCAGGTCTACTAGCCCTAATGTTATTGTAGGAGTAAACTGGGATGTACATAAACTACGTCATTGTATTTTTTTTTCTGTTTTTTTTTTCTATTTCAATTGGGGCCACCAAAAATCGCCTAGGACCTCAAATTATACAAGCTCACTCTGCTGACAGATACAGCTTACAGATACTTGCATATAGCAAAGTGATACTGATTACAGACGCAGACAATCCTTTCGATCAGACAGATAGGCATACGTAGTCATGTGAAACTGAGTTTCTTTAATGATTTGTTTAGTTTTGAACTTAGCCATTCCGTAAGTAGGCCGAAAGACGACTTTGTGAATAGTAATCTTTGTTGACTTTGGTCTTCAGAGATTATCTCAGTAGTCTTTAGTGGACACAGGGCTTGAATATATGTGCTATGGTCTTCGTTGGGGATGGGTGAAGACTGGAGATCATTAGAATTGATAGGATGAATGAGGGATCGTAGAGTTTAGTGTTGATCACGGTTCTCATCGAGTCCTTTTTACACCGTAATAGATAGATAGATAGATAGATAGATAGATAGATAGATAGAGAGAGAGAGAGAGAGAGAGAGAGATATATATAGGTCGATAGATAGATAGATAGATAGATAGATAGATAGATAGATAGATAGATAGATAGATAGATAGATAGATAGATAGATAGGCATGCAGAAAGACAGACTGATTGATTGATATATCTTTACTGCCAAGTCTGTGTGTATTCTGAAACAACTTCTTCAAAACATACATCTTCCTCCTGAAAGGAAACGGAAATTCAATAAAGAAATTCAATTGAATTGTGGGAGAAATGTGACCTCCTTGACCTTAGTTCTTCAGGCGGAAGTGCCTTTTATATATCACAACAATACTCAGACATTGAAAAGAAATAGAACATTCCAAGCAGAAATGGGGAGGGAGGTGGGGGGTAGAGACTAGGAACAGAAGTTGATAATGTGGTGTTTTTTTTTTTTTTGTTTTTTTTTTATTTCAGAAGTCATCATCCGCTAAGTTTAACTAGTCTAGGAAGAAAAAGACCTGACCTAGAGTAAAAAAAAAATCTCTGCGAACTTAGTGTGTGGCTTAATTGTGGTATATGTGATTATGTGCAGGCGACTGTCATCAGAAACATGTCAGTGAGTTGCATGACCGGACAATCAATGACTTGTGAATAAAGATGGGAATGCTTGTCACGTGAACAAAGATGGGGAATTCTAGTCAAATGAACAAAGATGAAGGATGCCAGTCACGTGGACAAAGATGGGGATGCTTTCACGTGGACAAAGATGGGGATGCTTTCACGTGGACAAAGATGGGGATGCCAGTCATGTGGACAAAGATGGGGATGCTTTCACGTGAACAAAGATGAAGGATGCTTTCACGTGAACAAAGATGAAGGATGCTTTCACGTGAACAAAGATGGGGATGCTTTCACGTGGACAAAGATGAAGGATGCTTTCACGTGAACAAAGATGAAGGATGCTTTCACGTGAACAAAGATGAAGGATGCTTTCACGTGAACAAAGATGAAGGATGCTTTCACGTGAACAAAGATGAAGGATACTTTCACGTGAACAAAGAGGGGGATGCTGTCACGTGAACAAAGAGGGGGATGCTAGTCACGTGAACAAAGATGGGGGTGCTAGTCACGTGAACAAAGATGGGGGTGCTAGTCACGTGAACAAAGAGGGGGATGCTAGTCACGTGAACAATGATAAGAATGCTAGAAACACTGAATGGTTAAGCAAACATAGGGAATCAATAACTAGGTCAGTTGTGAGTGCAGCATGAAGTAAACACCTAAAACGTTTGATCATTGTATCGTTGTGTTCTCCCATTAAGTGTTTGATTTGTCCCCCCCCCCTTCAATTAGAAAGAAAGATTCAGTACTGCTTTATCAATAAAATGACCTGTCAAGGACAGGCGTCAATGTCAAGCTCATTCTCCATTTCCTTGTGGAAATTGTAGACATTAGGGACCATGATAAGCTTAGCAAGACCAACATTGGACGTAACAGATTTTGTTGAGCTGGGCCATTCTAAAGTACTTGTTATTCCTATACAAATATCAGGCGATCTTCTGGGAAATAGGATGTTGAGTTCTCTTTCTGTTTGATAGCTCTAGGAATTACTTTTTGTTGTAATATAAGTTTGGACATTGTGTTTTAATTCTGATTTGATAACAAAGTAATCATGTACAGTACGGGAATGGTGGTCCTTTGAGAGACAACAAATCGGGTCCTCTTATATGTGGGTCCTTTTATCCACTATGCAAATTTGCAAAGTACCGTGCACCTGTAATATTGTTTTTAACTTTTACGAGTGTATCGTACCTGTTTTACTTTTCAAACTTTTCAATTTGTTTGCGTTGAATTAATCTTAAAAGAGGTCCTGATATCAGCTGAGTAACTCTTTAAGTTCAGAAGAATATATACTATTTATGTATTCTACATGTAAAATGTAGTCCTAGAATCCTCTAGATCAGGGGTTCTCAGTCTGTGGGTCGCGACCCCCTTTGGAAGCTTGATTGACGGTTTGCGTGGGGTAGACCATCGAAAATATAGATTATTTTTGTCTATTCTTCTATTGCTGTGTGTGTCTGGGAGTGGGGTCGCGGCAGAGTGGAGGATTGTAAAAAGGGGTCGCCGAGCTTAAAAGGTTGAGAACCGCTGCTCTAGATATAGTTATTTTTACTAAATGTTAACTCTCACACCAATGACTTGATTGTTCTCTACATCTGTCACCATGGTTTCTAGTTTATCTTTCTATTGGTCTAGCAGAGTCTCGCTAACGATACGTTAATGTGTAAATGTTTCCTTTTCTTATTGCTGTCTGTGTTTAGAAGTTCAGTTTTGTTGTTGTTTTTTTTACGTGACCAACTGGTTGTTTCAAGTAGTTATGGAACTAACAGGTTAGTTGAAAACTTGATCAATTATAAGTCTTATCTTTCAGAGCTAGGGATAAGTGAGAGAGAGAAAGAGAGAGAGAGAGTGTGTGTGTGAGAGAGAGAAAGAGTGAGAGTGAGGGAGAGAGAGTGAGAGAGAGTGAGACAGTGAGAGAGTGAGTGTGAGAGAGTGAGTGTGAGTGAGAGAGAGTGAGTGTGAGTGAGAGAGAGTGAGTGTGAGTGAGAGAGAATGAGAGTGAGAGAGAGAGTGTGAGAGAGAGAATGAGAGTGAGAGAGTGTGAGAAAGAGAGAGAGAGTGAGAGAGAGTGAGAGAGAGAGAGTGAGAGTGAGAGAGAGTGAGTGAGAGAGAGTGAGAGAGAGAGTGAGAGAAAGAGAAAGAGAGAGAGAGGGTAGGAAAGAAGGAGAGAAACTCGGGGAATCACAAACCACATCCTGAAGATTATAGGAGGGCTAGAACTTCTGTTGTCTACACCAATGTCAGGTCATACTCTGGACCCACCCGGTGATTAAAGCTACCCCTCACAAGGACCGATCAGCAGAACATGCACGCAGTATTTTCTTCTAGATTTACGTTTCACACTTTCTCTCTTTCTCTTGACCTTGACCTGGACATGACAAGAAAAAAAAATCCTCATCAATTTACTTTTTTTTTTTGTTTCCTTCAGTTCTGCTTCTGTTCCTAAGAACTGTGATTCACTCAGTAAACTGATTCCCTTTCAAACAAATCTATTCTCTTTTGTTATTGATCATTCATTTACTTTATTGATTTAACTCAGACTAACATGTAGTTTTTTTACCTAGCGTCTGAGGCGAAGTTAGTCTCAAAGTCCTTTTAGTCAACAATAACTCCATTGCAACTATTGACAAAACATTGTTCCCTTGACTTTGCTTGTATTCTGTGCTTGTAATAAAATAATGTTCTATAGTTATACGACATCTTCACTTATCAATAAATCTTTCGATCTATACAACCTGTAGACTGGTCCAAACATAAACGTCACTATGTGACGGCTATGTAGGCCAGATAGTGTCTCTACATATCTGACGGCTATGTAGGCCAGATAGTGTCTCTGCATGTGTGACGGCTATGTAGGCCAGATAGTGTCTCTGCATATGTGACGGCTATGTAGGCCAGATAGTGTCTCTGCATATGTGACAGCTACGTAGGCCAGATAGTGTCTCTGCATATGTGACGGCTATGTAGGACAGATAGTGTCTCTGCATGTGTGACGGCTATGTAGGCCAGATAGTGTCTCTGCATGTGTGACGGCTATGTAGGCCAGATAGTGTCTCTGCATATGTGACGGCTATGTAGGCCAGATAGTGTCTCTGCATGTGTGACGGTTATGTAGGCCAGATAGTGTCTCTGCATGTGTGACGACTATGTAGGACAGATAGTGTCTCTGCATATGTGACGGCTATGTAGGCCAGATAGTGTCTCTGCATATGTGACGGCTATGTAGGACAGATAGTGTCTCTGCATGTGTGACGGCTATGTAGGCCAGATAGTGTCTCTGCATATGTGACGGCTATGTAGGACAGATAGTGTCTCTGCATATGTGACGGCTATGTAGGACAGATAGTGTCTCTGCATGTGTGACGGCTATGTAGGACAGATAGTGTCTCTGCATATGTGACGGCTATGTAGGACAGATAGTGTCTCTGCATGTGTGACGGCTATGTAGGACAGATAGTGTCTCTGCATATGTGACGGCTATGTAGGACAGATAGTGTCTCTGCATGTGTGACGGCTATGTAGGACAGATAGTGTCTCTGCATATGTGACGGCTATGTAGGACAGATAGTGTCTCTGCATATGTGACGGCTATGTAGGCCAGATAGTGTCTCTGCATATGTGACGGCTATGTAGGACAGATAGTGTCTCTGCATGTGTGACGTCTATGTAGGCCAGATAGTGTCTCTGCATATGTGACGGCTATGTAGGACAGATAGTGTCTCTGCATATGTGACGGCTATGTAGGACAGATAGTGTCTCTGCATGTGTGACGGCTATGTAGGACAGATAGTGTCTCTGCATATGTGACGGCTATGTAGGACAGATAGTGTCTCTGCATGTGTGACGGCTATGTAGGACAGATAGTGTCTCTGCATATGTGACGGCTATGTAGGACAGATAGTGTCTCTGCATGTGTGACGGCTATGTAGGACAGATAGTGTCTCTGCATATGTGACGGCTATGTAGGACAGATAGTGTCTCTGCATGTGTGACGGCTATGTAGGACAGATAGTGTCTCTGCATATGTGACGGCTATGTAGGACAGATAGTGTCTCTGCATATGTGACGGCTACGTAGGACAGATAGTGTCTATGCATATGTGACAGCTACGTAGGCCAGATAGTGTCTCTGCATATGTGACAGCTACGTAGGCCAGATAGTGTCTCTGCATATGTGACAGCTACGTAGGCCAGATAGTGGCTCTGCATATGTGACAGCTACGTAGGCCAGATAGTGTCTCTGCATATGTGACAGCTACGTAGGCCAGATAGTGTCTCTGCATATGTGACAGCTACGTAGGCCAGATAGTGTATATGTGACGGCTGCGTAGGAGTGTTTGTTTGGCTACAACCGATGAGCCCTAGAAATGTATTTATGGGGTCTAAATTTTGGAAGGGTTGTTCTAAACTTTGGAAGGGTTGTTCTAAATTTTGGAAGGGTTGTTCCTTTCAGACAGTTCCATGGGAGGCAACTAAGTCAAGATAGTTTAATTATCGATTACAACTGATGAGACAAAGAAAAGGTCGTGTGTACGGAAGGTCGAAAGGTCGAGGTATCAATTATGGAAAGGGTGTTTGTACACACACACACACACGCACCACAATCACAGCCTCGTTCCAATCGGCCGATTCGATAGGAGGAAGAGAGCAAATGTACTTCATTGGTTAAGAACTACTGGACTTCGTTAAGTGTGTGTTTGAGGGGGCGGGCCTTTTCGGAGGATGCCACAAAGAATTCTGGTCAAAATAAAATATTTTTTTACAATTTGAGACATTTGCTTATCTGTATAAAGAACACTTTCCATAGTACTAGTGTACTATTCCGTAAATAGAGAAGGACAAGGACTGAACACAAGACAACATTCAGTGGGTTGTTAATTGTACACATTTTATAATTATTTATTACGTTATATAGCGATGATTCGTGTTAGTTAAATTGTTTTTCAAACGCCCACCTAACTTTTAGATTATGGATAAATATTTGAATTACGTAAATCTGCTCCTGAATATTTAACATTCGGATTTCTACTGTAAAAATGTTTCAGCGATCAGCCAAATGTGCCATGTTTCAGCGATCAGCCAAATGTGCCATGTTTCAGCGATCAGCCAAATGTACCATGTTTCAGCGATCAGCCAAATGTACCATGTTTCAGCGATCAGCCAAATGTGTCATGTTTCAGCGATCAGCCAAATGTACCATGTTTCAGCGATCAGCCAAATGTACCATGTTTCAGCGATCAGCCAAATGTACCATGTTTCAGCGATCAGCCAAATGTACCATGTTTCAGCGATCAGCCAAATGTACCATGTTTCAGCGATCAGCCAAATGTGTCATGTTTCAGCGATCAGCCAAATGTACCATGTTTCAGCGATCAGCCAAATGTACCATGTTTCAGCGATGAGCCAAATGTACCATGATTAGCGATGAGCCAAATGTACCATGTTTCAAGGGAAGTAAATCTTGTAACAAATCACACGAACTAAAAGACAAAACCGTAGATCTCTTTTAATGTAGAGTAAAAAAAGTGTATACAAATCAGCAGAAAATTATTAGCAACACTTCAACAGTGAAGGAAAAAAACTCTTAAGGCTTTCTATATTATTACATTGCGAAAAGCGCAGAGCAAACATGGTTGCGGAGAGCTTATTATGCCAGCGGCTTAAGAGATATGCGATTTGGGCAGACAAAGTAGGCTGCGTCGGGGGTCCGCTAACATTGTATGGCTTGTAAAAGGGCCCCTGAACGGAAAAAGTTTGAGAACCTCTGAATTTATTCAACAGTGCCTGAGTTTAGCTTTCGAAGGAACCACAACTCATATTCTTATAATTATACAATAAAAGGATGACAATGTAGAAAAACTATAGTATTATCATACATATTCTGTAGAATGGTGCGACTCTGCGCTTATCAAAAGTGCTTCCACTGCCACGATGGGGAAACAACTCCGTTCCTTTTAGTCGTTAGGCCCAAACTTATCTTTGCCTTAAGAATTTTAATTGTGGATACTTCATGGGCGTAGCCAGGATTTTTTTTCGGGGGGGGGGATTTTTTTCTCCCCCCCCCCCACGCGAATTTTTTTTTTAATATGTATTTATGTGTGTGTGTGTGTGTGTGTAAATAATCTTTGTTGCATTCTGACCCTTCATTCTTTCGGAAGACGTTTATTGTGCCCTAGAAGATGTTCTTCCTGTAGTTAGTGGAAAAATTGTAGATTCCCCGCCAATACTAGCAAGAGGGTCTGGGGGAGCGCTAGAAGCTCCCCCAGCGCGGGGCGAAGCCCCGCCGCCAAGCACTATTTCTGATATTGAAAGCCAACAAAATGCATATTCTGAGTTATCTACAGTGCATTTTCCTGCTATTAAAAAGTTTTATTTCAAAAACCTAATGTGCTATTCTTACTGACTTAGACCCTCCCGCGCGGTTTGGCGCATTTGCCGTCAAGCTGTTTCCATAAAATTGTAGATTCCCTGCCATTACTAGCAAGAGGTCTGGGGAGCGCTAGCGCGGGGCGAAGCCCCGCCGCCAATCACTATTTCTGGTATTGAAAGCCAACAAAATGCATATTCTGAGGTATCTACAGTGCATTTTCCTGCTATTAAAAAGTTTTATTTCAAAAACCTAATGTGCTATTCTTACTGACTTAGACCCTACCGCGCCGTTCGGAGCATTTGACGTCAAGCTGTTTCCATAAAAATCTGTCACTGGTAATGTCTTAAGCCTCTTCCCACCTGCCATGAGGACTTCAATGAATGAGTGGCGTCAAGTTGTACTAGGATATCATTGCCACTCTTCTTATGCGTAATTCTTTTTGTCGGAGAACATGTCCGGCAAACCTCATGCGACGCTCTGTCACAATCTTACTTAAGGGTCGACTCCCAGTTCGGCATAGGATTTCCTTGATTTAAACCCGATCTCTATAACTGACTACTAAAATCTGTCTTAGCCATCTTTGTTGAGCCACATTTAGTGTTTTTCAATTTCGGCAGATGACTATTCACTGCACTTTATTAATGGAGTCCCGCCACTGATAAAAATGTGTAACCTCTCTTGAATACGCTCTTGAATACGCTCTTGGAATTAAGTGACTGTAGTTTGCTTTAGATTTTATATCGAAAAGAGAAGTTTTATCGTCAAAATCATCTGTTGGGGGTTTTCCACCTCAAAATGCTCTGTAGTGGGATCTTAAACTCAAAACCATCTGGAGGGGTTTTAAACTGCCATCTGTAGAAGAGGGGTTTAAACTCAAAACCCCCGATTGGATTTTAGTGTGTAATTTGCTTTTTTTATATTGAAGAGGTATTTTTAGCATTAAACCCCTCTGAATGGGGGTTTAAGCTCAAAACCCTTTTGGCAACGCTCATAGCATTTTGAGTGCGTAATTTGCTTTTTTCTTACACTGAAGATGTATTTTTTAGCCTCAAACCCCCCTGGCGGGGGGTTTAAACTCAAGACCCCTTTGGCTGCGTTCATAGATTTTAGTATGAGTAATTTGCTTTTATTTATATTAAAGGAGTACTTTTTAGCTTCAAACTCCACTGGAGGGGAGTTTAAACTCAAAACCCCTTTGACTACACTCAAAACATTTTGAGTGTATAATTTGTTTTGTTTTTATTATTAAAGAGGTATTTTTTACCTTCAAACCCCGCTAAAGTGGGGTTTAAACAAAAAACTAAGTCAAAACCCATTTAGCTACGCTCATAACATTTTGAGTGCGTAATTAACTTTTTTTATATTGAAGAAGGGGTTTATCGTAAATTTTGGAGGGGGGTTTAAAATCAAAATCTCTCTTGGAATTAGGGGATTTTTGTTTGCATTTTTGTTTTGTTTTGTTTTATAGAAGAGGGGGGGGGAGGTTAACTGCAAAAACCCCAAGTAGGGGGTTTAAAACTCAAAACCCATAGTAGGGGGTTTTAAACACAAAACCCCTGGTAGGGGTTTTTAAACTCGAACCCCCCTGGTAGGGGGTTTTAAACTCAAAACCCCCTTGTTAAGGGGTTTTAAACACAAAACCCCATTGGTTGTGCTGGGGCAATTGATGGTTTAGTATTAAAATCTCAACTTAAATAAACAAAATCAAAACAAAAAATCATTCACTAAATTCCGATCCCCCCCCCCCCGCCCGAAGGGGGGGGGGGATTTTATTTCGGGGGGGGGGGGGTTGAACCCCAACCCCCCCCCCTGGCTACGCCCATGGGATACTTACATTGAAAATAAAAGCGCAGACTGACTAAGACTAGACCTTGTCCAGATACAAAAGAAAATCTTACATCAGTTTCTAAATGACGCTAAAAAATCCAAACTTTAATAAAATAAAATAAAAAAAACCACAGCGAGCTGGTCTTCGAGACTTGAATGTTCAATATTGACAGAACGTCAAGACAAGAGCCAAGGAAACAGCGCGCTTGCTAACGCCTTAATAATTAAAAAAGGAAATTTTGAGCCTACAAGACTCCTTAGTGCATGTGGTTCATACTTGTCACGTGGTACACATGCGTATTATGTTGATTACGTCAGTTATATCATTTACGTAGTTCAAAGCGTCTACACCGGCCAATGTTATATCAATTATAACGACATAGGCTGGAACAGTTATTGTTGTATGTTATAAAGACACATCTTGCTTCATGAGTCGTGGAAATGTCTGTATCCTCGCCTTCACCAGCTCGTTTGATTATTGGAGCACTGCAGTGACCTGCTGACCAGCGCTCGAGATTTAGATTTCCACATGTCCTCAGATTTTCTCTCTGTTGATGACGTTTTTCTGCACCTCTTTTTTTTCTGGTAACGTTCCATGCATGGAAGGTCTTTGCGAAGTCCTGAAGCATCTTGTAACACGAACTGACTTAGGCCATAGATTTTTTTTAATGGTCAGAAGAACCCGGTGAAGTTATGATATTTCTCAATTCCGTCGAATGTTTCAACATTTGATTTTCTGACTTGTTTCAGAGCTCTGTACATTGCTGTAGTCTCTTTAAATATCAGTTCTGACAAATAAATATACATTTTTATAACGAATATATTTGAAATTGACAATGTATCAACTACCTGTAGCCTTACAAATAATTTATTTAGCAGGAGACAGAACTTTCTTTTGAGGATGGCACGAGAGAGAGGAAAGGGAAGTAACAGATGACAGAAGTGGGAAAAAAATGGATTATCTTCTCATAACGTTAGCAAGAAACTTTTCAAAATTCCCCCGGGAAGGTCAATATTTAGGAACCATTGATCTGAAAATGATTATAAGCGATATATAAGATTTTTTTTCTTCTGCAAAAGAAACTTCCCTTATTAATGACATCGAAACTAATTAGATGTGCGTGTTAGGAGGTAGCCCAAGTCAGAAGTCGCCTACATTACAAGAAGAACATGAGATAGAACAAGTTTGGTGTCATGAGTTATAGAATGTTCCGAACATTTTTTACATTTTGATTTTAAATTTATAAATTCAGTATTTAAGATAAGATAAATGGAATATTTTAAAATTTATTTTGACTATTATTGTCCACCACAGCGTTACTAATACAACACAAACACGAATAACAATCACACAAGGAAGTCTTCCACACTCACAACCAGCGCTTTATGAATTAGTTTCTGTGAACATCTCGCTGACGACAGATGATCTTGCAACATTCTGACTAAAATTGCAATAAAGGATTTGTACGATCTTTCTGTTCTAGTCCATGAGTGGAGAGCCAGGTCTGATGTAACTGTGGTTAAGTGTGTGGAGATAGTCTTTAAGGATGTTAAATGTTTTGGAAATGCATTTTTAGTAACAGTTGCGTTTTTACTTTTTAACTACATGTAAAAAAAAAATTTACCACCTAGGGCCCACACTAAAAAAAGTAAAGTAAAGTTCCCCTTTCAGACCTTGTGGTCTATAAGGCAGATGATGTAAAGGTCATCTGTTTCTGTGGCCCACGGTTAACAAGGGTGTCATGTGGCCAGCACAACGACCAAACGCCTTTACTTTTCCCTAACTAATGTCAGGTACCCATTAGAGCTGAGTGGACTCAGAGGCGCCCAAAATTAAAAAATCCCAGTCTTCACCAGGATTCGAACCCCGGTCCCCGGTTCGGAAGCCAAGCGCTTTACCGCTCAGCCACCAAGCCCACACTGCCCTATATTAATTGACACCCCTGGGTGGGGGGGTGTACTGTTAGCTGTTACTGATAGTTACAACTTACAACAGGTTGTGGCGTTCTAGAGCAAACGAACAAATGTTTTCCTACGAGGACCCTCATTTGAGCTCCATGCCTAGAGCCTTTAAACGTCTATTGTGTCTTTGTCATTAGATGTAGAGAAGTGCCTTATTAAAAAAAAGATAAGATGTGATGATTTCCTGAACTTTTAATTAGCGTCACTTTTTTTTTTTTGTGGTTAGTTTCAAAGCATTAATTATTCTCGAAAACAAAATACAAACAAGGAAATAATACACACACCTATGTTCAATTATTTATTTTTCCACAAGTGACGAATATTTCGATACACTCAAGGTCATTTGAAAGGTCATCGATGTTAACTCTAGAAAATAAAAGTGTTTACCTATGTAGATCTAGAACTAAACTAAAAAACTAAAGTACCTTTTCAGACCATGTGATCTAGAGGGTTTTCCGTTTCTATTCCCGACGGTTAACGAGGGTGTCATGTAGCCAACACAACGACCAACCACTTTACTTTTTCTCAACTAATACCTGGTACCCACTCGAGTTGGGTGGACTCAGGGGCGACCTAAGAATCCCGAAATTTAAAATCCCATTCTTCACCAGGATTCGAACCCTGCACCCTTGATTCGAGACGTCAAGCGCTCTACCACTCGGCCTCCACGTTTATCATTTTCAATAAATAATGTCGAGACACATTAATGAACATTTGTCTTTAACAGTACAGAGGATGACTCGTGTTTCTATTTTAATCCCAGACATTTCTGTAACGTGTTTAAGTAAAGCCTTCATCAAATAATAATACTATAGAATCTAGATTTAGTAAAGTTAAACTATTTTGGGCACAGTTTGTTTTGTTTTCTATTTCGAAGATAACTGTACTTGTCTTTATGCTATTTTTATTGTCCAAAGTACTGAGCGCCAACGTTGGTAAAGGTGAGAAGATAGGGGGGAATAATCAAATAAAAAGAAACAGACCAATCGCATTATCTCGCCTGGCTATGAATATTGCAAAAAAAACGCTAAGAGAGAAAGGCTGATAGGGATCAACACATTCATTTAATAGTGGACAGTACTGAGTGGCGAGAGGGGAGAGAGGGAGGGAGAGATAGGGAAAGAGGGAGAGAGAGGGAGAGGGGGGGAGAGAGGGAGAGAGAGGGGGAGAGGGAGAGAGTGAAAGAGGAAGAGAGAGGGGGAGAGGGGGAGAGAGAGGAGGAGGGGAATGTAAAGAAGAAGAAATGCCGACCTGAACTACTACGAGTAAGTCACCAAGACTCTATAGATCTATACACTATATGTTCACTGTAAGTAAAGTATCTGTCTGCTATATGCATTTTCTGATGGATTTATCTGAATACGATTTAAAAGGGAAAGCTTTAAGTAAAACCTCTTTCGGGCATGTGGTATCCGCTCTGGACTGTAGTCTTGATGGCCCCGGGTTTGAGCATTGCCTGTCGCCATCACACCCTGTCCTGTTGGAGGTTAGGGCTCACATGTAATAGTCTTCAATTCTGAGGGAACATCCGAAACATGTCAAACAAACAGAAGATCTACTGATCACTTTGTACTTCATGGTCAAACACATTAGTAATGGCCAGAGTGTACTTTTGTTATTGTATGTGTGGGTGTATTTCTGTAGACTGATGTGGCAGTATGGCAAAGATGCCATTTTTAGAGAAAAGATGGATTGGATATAAAGTTAATTATTAAACTAAACGTGGGGTGTTTAAAGAGAGAGCTATGTCTACTGAAGTAGATCTGAATGAGATGAAAGATCATTGAAAATTCTTTAACATCTTCAAGTTATCTTGGGATTTAATTCCTATATTACATATTACTAGTCACTACTACACTTCCATTGAAAGCCTGTGAATGTTTGCGAATACAAATTGAGTTTATTTTGTTGTAACGTAGCTTCTCGGGATTGTTTCTTTACATTTATAACATACGCTTGCAAGCTAGATCGAATGATTGGAGGATTGATTTGAGAATTTGATGATCGGAGGATTAGATGATCGGAGAATTGGATGGTCGGATGATTGGATGAGCTGTCTGGAGCTACGTCACAACACACAACGAGTGTAACGTCACTGGGCTAAAGTGAAAGTTGATAGTTTAGAAGCGAGACCAATCGTTACAGAAAGCCTGACGTCACGACCTGTGACGCAGCAACGAGCTTTTGGTCTAAACTGCACACAGGTTGCGAGGTCGCAGGTCAGTGTTCAGGCCTTCTATAACAATAGGCCTCGGTAGGAGTATCGGTCACATGTTTTTGAATCCCTCAGTTTATGGGGAAATGGTCAAAAGAGACATGCCCAAGTTCTTTGATATCCTTCAGTTGAGGCAAGGTGTCACAAACTTAGAAACTGTAGTTCAGGTCTTGGGAATAAAATGTACAATCATTCGAGTTGTACATTGTCACAAAAATAGAAAACTTTTATATTCTTATAGAGCTAAATAGCAAAAAAAAAAAAACATGCTATTTGTATTTTATAAGATTATTTATCTTGTCAATTTATTTTTAGTCTATTATCAAACCGTTAAACATGGTCAAATTACAAAATAAAATCGCATTAATAAACAAAAAAGATTTAGTTTCAGCAATATTATAAGTCTATGACGGCTTTTTAATCAAATATATATATACAGAGTTTTAAAATAGCTTCAAACTTTAAATAAACCTATCACATGACATGAAACTAAAATGTTCACTCAGACAAGGACATAAAACAAAAGTGTACATTCTGGCAATACAACTTAATTAGATATCTTACCTAATGTCCTGATAGCAAACCTTATTGCTCTTATATTTTACTCTTATATTTTACTCTTAGGCCTATATGTTGCTCTTACAAATGGATCTTCTTAACACCGAGCAAGTTACGTCATTTCCTGTAGCATGGACACGTTATCTCGGCATTCCATGGCCATTTGTTTTTTAACGAGATCTTTCCCAGGGCTATTTATTTTTTCTAGACTTGTAAAATTAAAATATTTTCTAATTAATTTTTCTTTTACTTAACATGGAGTTTTGCTGAATATCAGCCTGGTTTTACACAACATTTTACCGAAGCTAATAATCTACTGACTTTTAGAGGCAAGCAAACAAAGAAACATTTACTAAAGTGCATAGACACATTAAGAGAAATGCTGAAAGTACTCAAGTTATTTCTAGCGAATGGAAAGGAGAGTGGGGGTGGACATTTAAATGAAATCATGTCTCTTTTTTAGCGGCCCCCGAAGGGGTAATAGACGCTATTAGTTTTCTGTGGTCTGTCCGTCCGTCCCGTTTAGACCTTGCAGACTGGTAGAGATATTGAAACTCCAGTGTTTGTTACTATTAATACTGAATAGTTGTAAAAATGGTGTATTTTTATGAAAACAAATGCTTGAATAGTTGATTTTAAAAAATTATTTTTTTTTGCTTTCAGAAAAGAAAAAAGTAGCCTTTGCATTGGAACTTTGAAAGGTTTAAAATATCAAGATGTTGGATTTTCAATATCTTTTCTAGTTTACGAGATCTAAACGGGACGGACGGACAGACCACACAAAACTAATAGCGTCTCTTCCCCTTTCGGGGGCCGCTAAAAAAATGGGGAGAAAAAAAAGTTTTTTTTTAAGTTGTTGTTAGATCTATCTACGTTATGTTAGTGATAACCTTTTAAACCTTGTAATTATTTAAATTGAGTAAATGTAGGGGGGGGGAAACCTATACAATCATGATAAGTGAAGATAGAGCACAGCTCCTGACTGGGACAGATTGAACCAGCCAATAAATCACTCGAACACTGGCTCAATGACTTATCACATTAATGTGACATGGTCCTGCACAAGTGCTTCGTGTACTCAGTGCGCATTCGAAACTAACACTGCAACAGGAAGTGCTGTTGTTAGCGAAGCATCGCTTGTTGGCCAGATTTGCGGTTGTTATGGAAATAGCTTTCGAATGCCAGATTGGTTTGGTGGATAAACTTGAAACTCAATTTACCATGACCGTAATCAATAAATACACCATTACAAACTAGAATATTTATTTCTCTTTTTATTTGCAGTTAATATTTGTTTAAAAAGAAATATGTGCTATTCATTCAGAGTATTACATGTTATTATTCATTAAAAGATGCTTTAAAACTGTAACGGAACTAATGTTATTGTTGACTGTTATTGTTATATTAAAATGTTCTTGTTATATTAGAGTAGTAAAGAGCTTGCCTTCCAAGTCCGAGGGGTCCCGGGCTAGAATCTCGGTAAAGAGTGTGATTTACAATGTCAGTATTTTAGGGCGCCCCTAAGTCAACCCAACTCTAATGGATATCCGACATTAGTTAGTGAAGGTAAAGCGGATGGTCGTTGTGCTGGTCACATGACACCATTGTTAACGGTCTGCCATTTTTTGTTTTGGTCAGCACCAGCTTGATCAATCAAATGTTCCACCAGCTTGATCAATCAAATGTTCCACCAGCTTGATCAATCAAATGTTCCACCAGCTTGACCAATCAAATGTTCCACCAGCTTGATCAATCAAATGTTCCACCAGCTTGACCACACAAATGTTCCACCAGCTTGATCAATCAAATGTTCCACCCGCTTGATCAATCAAATGTTCCACCAGCTTGACCAATCAAATGTTCCACCAGCTTGACCAATCAAATGTTCCACCAGCTTGATCAATCAAATGTTCCACCAGCTTGACCAATCAAATGTTCCACCAGCTTGACCAATCAAATGTTCTCTTCCTCTCTCGTTTCAGATGTTGTCTCTCTTTAGCTTCGCATCCAACGACATGTCTACGTCATTAACTTCCTGCCTACGTCACTGTGTTCGTCACGCGTCTCGAGCCTTTGTCGTCATTGTTATTTTATCAATACTAGTCAACGGTAAGTCAGTCTTCTCTTGTGAATACCTAGGATTTTTTAAAATAGAAAAACTTATATTCTTTTAAAATATAAGCTCACCACGTGGGCGATGATTGGATAAAATTAAAAAAAAACAGTTTAAATCTCATGAGACATGCACAAATGAATTTCGAGGTCTTTAAAAAATAAGAAAAGAGGCGCCAAAAATAATACAGGAGATGTCAATGTCACATTGTGTGTATTATCCTTGCCCTTTAAATTTTGAAATTCATGTATCCAGTATTCCATTAATTTTGTTGCATTGTTTGTGAATCTAGCATCGTGAATTTCAACATTGGTTTTAGACATTTCACCTGCACTGCATCTCAGTGTATCTTTTTACAAATATTTTAGAAAAGGGTATTCTGTACGGGGCGCTGTGGCTGAGTGGTTAAGCTCTGGGCTTCCGGACCTGAGTCCTGGGTTAGAATCCCGTCGAATACTGGGATTTTGAATTTTTCGGATTTTTAGGCCGCCCAGGGGCTTAACTAGGAAATTTCCATCGTTTGTGGGCCCGGGATGGGGGGGGGGGGGCTTGACCTTTTCGGGAGCCCCTGCACTTTGCGTAATATTTAATTTTTATGTAAAAACACTCATTTAGGGGCCCCCCTCAAGTCGATTTTCAAATTCTCCCCCTCCTCCCCCACCCTAGCTACGCCACTGAGGCCTCCCTAGTCCACCCAACTCTAATGGGTACCTGAGTTGGGGAAAGTAAAAGCGGTAGGTTGTTGTGCTGGCCACATGACATCCTGCTCGTTAACCGTTGGTCAAAGAAACAGATGACCTTAACATCATCTGTAGATTGAAATGTCAGAAAGGGAACTTTATATACAACTTGTCTTACACTTCCCCAAGACATGATATAATACGATTGATTCAGTGACGGACAGAAACATTTTACTGCCATCTAAAAAAGTAACTTTCCGCTCAGCACTTTGTCTAAAAGGTTCAGCCATAAGAAGCTAACCCTCAGACTAACCCACCCACCCCCAACCCCACTGTTAGGTCAACCTCCCTCCTCCGGGAGTTGAGCTTTTTATTCTTCCAATATTGAACCGTCAAATCTGTTAACGAGTGATTCGATGAATTGGACTACAATAAGGGAACTTTTGGTTCTTTTCTTTATTACCTTCTGTTCTCTTACACGTGACTGCAGGGAACACATTATGTTCAGCTGAAAGTAAAGTTATTGTGTGCAATAAACAGGAGTTCGATATAGACAGATCATACGGTTATACCGTACTTCATTCAACGCTAATTTACATACATTGTTGTTGGCCTCCTTCAGTCGTAGAACACTTCCTCATGCGGCTGTGCAGCCCTACTTTGGAGAGACATTCCCGTCCACAAATATCGCAGGTTAAGGTGGCTTTAGCTTTGGTGGCAGAGGAGCCGGCTATATTTTCGCATGGCAAGCTTTTCTTCCAGAGCTGAGGCCCATGTTTTCTCGCTGTCCACAGCTTTCTTGGTTCTGTCTCTCTCCATCTAGAGCAGTCTAGGGCTACGTCTTCCCAATGGTCAGTACCAATGTTCACTGATTTGAGGCCCGTTTTATTACATCCATTTAACGGAGGTGGGGGCGACCAATTTTTCTTGAGCCAGACGCGAGTTGCCTGTAGAGAATAACTTTTGGGATGCGATTATCTTCCATCAGGCGAACACGTCCAAGCCAGCGCAGGCGGCGTTGTCTGAGGACTGTAATGATGCTGGGAAGACCTGTTCGAGCAAGGATCTCAGTATTGCACTCTCTTTCTTTCCATGTGATTTTTCAAGATTCTTCGGAGACAGCGCAAATGAAACGAGTTTAGTTTTCTCTCTTGCTTTGCGCAGGTGGTCCACGACTCATATCAATACATACTCACAAATAAATTCAATAATCTAACTTGCTTAATTTTATTCTCATTGCTAGATGTATAAGTTTACCGGGTATTTCCATTTCTCGCAAGGGCTCTAACTCTAACAAAAGATATGTTCTATTTTGTTCTCAACTATTTGTGAAGTAGATCATATCAAATACACTTTTATTTCCGACTCTAGCCACGCCCCATTTCTTGAACGAGGAAGACGTAGAGGAAGAGACGAGCATGGAGTTGCCAGACAAAAGGTGAAGTTTTTAGTTAGTTCATGTTGTCAAAGAAATTAAACTAAGTTATCTAACTTTGTAAGCCCTTTGTGTCCCTCAAAGCAGCAAAGTTTCGATATTGAGTTCAGAGATTAAAAATAAAAGTATTGAGTTGTAATCATATATTCAGTGGCGTAGCTAGGGTGGAGGCAAGGGAGTCCAATTTGAAAATAACCTATTGGCCCTCCCTCCCACTTGAGGGGGCACCAAATGAGTGACGGAAATTTGCTTTTACATCAAATACTACGCCATTAACTCATGTCATGATGTCGAATGTGAAAATGCAGGATCCCATAAAGAGGTCAAGACCCCCGGGCCTCCAAACCCTTAGCTACGCCACTGGATATATTCTATTAATTTTTTACTTCCAAAAATTATTCAAGTTTAAACACGGGCAATGTAAAAAGAAATTAAGGGGAAATAGAATGAACAGGAAAAAGAAAAAAAAAGATAATTCGAAACATGGTGGAAAAAAAATAGGAAGGAAGAAAGAAAGGGAGATAATAAGATTTATTACAAAATTTAAGGAAATTGAAATAAACGTATCAAAACATCCTACTAGCAGCAGTGTGTACAAAGTGAAAGATGCATATCAAAACATCCTACTAGCAGCAGTGTGTACAAAGTGAAAGATGCAATCAGGCGTCTAAATTAAAAAGGCGTCATAACGCTCCTAAGAAAAAATTATTTGAAAAGAAAAGCACATGCGCATAACACACACTTCAACGATGCGTTATGCACTAAACTGACTCGTTTTAGATCTAAACAAAGTGAACATGTCAACACCTTGTAGTGGTCAAGCTTTCTGTTGCTACTCAGTGACGAATGTTTCGTATGTTTCAAATGAAAAATATTTCTTTTAGCAGGATCATTCGCTTATCTAATTGGTATTTTAGTGCATTTAGTGATCTTATTCATGTCTGTTATTACCTTTAACAATTAGAACTTTTAACTTTGTACCAAAGATTAATTCACAAATGCTGAATGTAGTTCATACACTGCTAAATATAAAACAAAAGTCACCAATTTCTGTCTTGTTACAGTCCATAGAATTGTCATAACACGACTTTGCATTCAGCCCGATCTCCAAGTTGTAGATTTAGATCTTTCCAATCATGAATCCATCTTATCAGTGGTCTTCCACTTGGTCTCCTGTACATTGCTATCGACCTGCCCTACGTCATCTGGTCATTTTTAATTTCCTTGACTACTGAAGAGTTTTATCTAAAGTGGATAATTGTTTAATAGCTTGTTGGTGTTTCTAGTGTAAGAATATAGGCAGTGTCGATGTAGGTCTACTTTAAAAGATATTGGTATGTATTTGTAAGCAGTGCAGAAATAAATGTCTAGCCTCTTCTCCTTGTAACACCAAATAATATCAATTTGTATAAAACATTTTGACTTTCCCACTCTGACTGTAGAGAAACAAATGAAGTCGTTACACATCAAATGGGCTACTAGTTAAAGGTAATAAGGCAGAGTTGCTGCTCCTGAGCTAGTTAGTATCAGCGATCTTTTGAGTCCTTGACTTTGCTTACTCTCGCTCCTAAAGTTTTTGTTTACATTGTTCTTAAATATCTAAATGTAAGCAAAGAACCGATTACTGTGGCGAATGAACATTATTATTAATATGAATTAACATTATTATAAAATCATACTATTAATTAAGTTTTAATTAACATTATTACATTGTCATAACATTAATTAATTAATAATTAACATTAATGATGAAACTCCCCAATACTTGGTTATAGTTACAGATCTTCTTGGTACAGCTCCAAAAAAATGATGCAAGTTAATTATAATCCTATCACAGAAACTAATCTATATATTATTTTACAGACTTTTGTCCACAATTATCTATACTCTATAGGAGATAAGAAAAAAATACTGACGTTTTAACTAACATTAGGCCTACAAGTCAGTGTTCTAACAAGAGAAATAATGATTTTTTTTAAATTTCTGCTTGTTTTTCATATTGCTTGTTACAAAAGTTATTTTTAACTACACTTTGATTTATTTAAGTAAAAACACACACTTTTTTTTTTTATCATGTACGAATATTTTCCATGTAGAGTATTACTGTAATACTTATTTAAATTGATTCTACAAAATGAAAAATAAGTTTCCTCTTCCCATTCTTTTTCTCCCCAGAATAGCACGTCTGTCCTACTTCCGCTCGCCGTCAGGTGGCTCTCCAAGACGAAGGTACGATTCCTATGGTTACGGTAGCGGTTATTACGCAGGCTATGGGAAGTATGGGAAAAAAGCGGTGAGCAGGTTAGGAACTCGATTTTCAAAACTAAACTCCATTCCCACATGAGATCTAAATGTAGTGGGAATTTCCATATTCTTTTTATTATTATTTGTTCGGCTGTCTAATTTTACTTTTTAAAATCTGGTCAACTTTTAGCATTGTTTTATTTTCCTGTGGAAATGTTTTGGAGCCCGAAATTTTAAAGAGATTTTTAAAAAATTAAATGTTTAAATTTGGTCAAAATCAATTAAAATTATTGAAAGACCAATTCGTTACCATAATTAATTGAATAGACGTTTAATGGGCTTGTTTAGTGTTCAGTTTATATGGAAACGAAAATCTGGATTGCCGCTTCTTTCTTGGCTGTAGATGTCTAGAACTCGCTTGTGAATGTTAGAATCTAGTTTAGTCACTCTTAAGTAAGCCTATGCTTTTTTTTTTTTTTTTGGTTGTCCGCATTGTTAAAATAGATGTCTGATTTTCTTTGTCTGCTTAATTATAGAGGAAACATGTGGCGAAAGGAGGAGGGGTCTACGGAAGAATGTGTAATGTATCTGATGAGCATCAAATTGAACACACCAAACATATTTATATAGTTAAGTGCTGAGACACATAAAGAGTAATTGAGAGAATATAGTGCAGATGATGTAATAATAGAAGGCAAGAGTAATTGATAGAATATAATGCAGATAATGTAATAATAGAAGGCAAGAGTAATTGAGAGAATATAGTGCAGACGATGTAACAATAAAAGGCAAGAGTAATTGATAGAATATAATGCAGACAATTAATGTAATCATAATTATAGAAGGCAAGAGTAACTGAGAGAATATAGTATAGACAATGCAGATGTCAAAAGATAAGTTTTTCTAGGGTTTTCCTATGTTCCAGTTTCAAGTTTATTTTATCTATACTGTTAAGTTGTGCATGTTACATATGTAAAAGCGAGTGTGTGGGCGGGGCCTGGGAATATGAGACTGTTGATTTCTGCGTTGCAAGTGCAAGACCGTGGACACTACTGATCGGAATATTTTTTTAAAAAATCTGGGTGGTAACGTGCTGTGTTTACCTCATCCTGTAGGGCTGCTTGGCAAAAAAAGTCGAGTTGAAGATTCGCGGTTTGTGTCCTGGCCAGGTCTTTCCACTACTTCGTCATAGTAAATTAAACGTTTATTCCCTACTTCGTATTATCACGTGATAATATTTGTTGTTTCAGCACTTAACTTTTGTATTTATTACTTGATTGTGGGTTGGGTCAGAATCAAAATTTATTCCAAAATTAAACACCTAAAGCTGCATGTCAGTGTCATGAGCTTTGTCATGTCTCCTACAATGTCAGTGTTTTCACAAGCTTTTGATGTTTTCCCACTTTGTGTGTGTGTTCGATCTCAATGTGGCTGCACTTCAATGTCTGTGTTCGTATTTCAATCTATAGCATGGCTTCTATAAGGATAAAACTCCTACTGGATATTTATATATATATATATATATATATATATATACGTTTTATAACAAGACTTATACCAACCCACTCTGTCTGTCTGTCTGGTACACATTTTGAACACCTTTTTTCTCCCACTTACTATTCTCGGATCAAGTTGAAACTTTGTACAACCATTAATTGTTTCTAACAAAACACGAATCAAAATTAAATTTAAAAAAAAAAAAAAAAGTTCATTAAATAGTGGTTATTAAATAATTTTGTTTGATATAGTAAAGGGGGGAAACTCTTACAGTCTTAAGATAAATGTCTGTAAATGTGGAGTTCTTCACCTTAAATATTTTTTAAAAATAGTTTCTATATTTTGCTTGTTATTTGTGTGCGATGACAATGTCTTGATGAAATATGTTTGTTTGCATTCTAATGACGTCAATACAAAGGCCTTCCACGATTTAATTAGGATTAACCGCCCATGATTTAAGATAATAAGTCATTAACTTATAGAGGAGCGTGTCAACATCTGACAACGTTGATCGAAATGTTCTTCTTTTGAGGTTCTCAAGATAATTTAAAATGGGTCAACTAATATAATTCACAGAGCTTGCCACCAGTTAGTTATCTCATTTCTGCTTATTATATTGATTTTTTTTATAAACACGATTGGTGGTGGCGTATCAAAAACATAATAGGTGTCCTCATTAAGTATACTCATCTGAGTTGGTTCCGGATGAACTGATGACAAATGTCCCTAATAAAGCAGTATTGAAGTTGTCTTGTTGTTCGTCTGCTTCAGCCTGTCTATGACTTGTGCCAAGAAATAAATAAATACATTTTTAACTGTATGCTTAAATTGTAAGTATTGCCACAGTATTACTTCCTGCACACTTAGCAATCTGGGATGTCCCGGCCAGGAAGAGTGTCTACAGTGCCACTGAACCGTTTTTAAATTTGAAAAAAAAAATAATTCAGACGAGTGCTATAACGCAAGCGAGAAGAAAAACAGACTCAATTGAGTTCTTATTTTCAAGTTCTTATTTTCTTACTTTTTAAAAAATTTTTACCTCTTATATAGGCTTAAAAGAAAAGCTGGTTACGCCACTGATCGAAAGACATATAATTGATTTAAATGTTTAGATCATAAAATAAAATTAATGCTGGATAATATCTATGTGTATGGTCCCTTTGTTCAACTAGAAAAGAATTTCATACAAGAAACACAGATACAGTGAAATTAAATTTAACTTAGTCGACCTATGTAGTGGTGTAACCTAAATTTAGACTTACACAAATATTGTTTCAAATGCTAGTGACATTGTTACGTCGAATAAAGTATTCAGCTGTCTTCGGAAATTCGTGAGACTCTCTGGGTTTTATCATTCCAATCCCTTCAGACTCATCAGCAGACAGGCACCATGTGGGTGTAAGCTAGCTTTGATAATTGAAACAAACAAACAACTGGAATGCGTAGGGAAACGAGGCTACATTGTCAACACAGTTCATCTGTTTGTGAAGTCCTCGGCCTTAAGACTTCAATGTGTCCCCTCACTAACAGCGCCAACCAGCAGCACTCCAGTGTAGACACACATTCGTCTTGCACCTAAATCTTTCTTCTCAGCGTTAGGAAAGAAAATTGATTATATATTTTAAATACATTACTTTATGTTTGCTTTGTTAATACTTTGACTTGATCCCTACGTTGAAAAGGAAATGTGCGCTTGATGAACTGAACTGCAGGATGAGTCAGTGCGCTGTCAGGTGCTCCTACTCTCCTAAAGAATCACACGAGATCTTTTGGCATAGAGTTAACTTTCTCAAATCCTATCGTTAGTAGATTTATATTCACTGGTTCTTATACTGTTTTCTTCCATTGTGTTTTCAATTTACATCAGAAATACAGTGGCGTAGCTAGGAATTTGCCATCATTTGGGGGGGCCGGGAAACTTGACCTCTTTTTGGGGGACCTGCATTTTGAGTAATATTCAATATTTAATGTAAGAAACACTCATTTGGGGGCCCCCTCAAGTGGGGGCTCGGGGGGATTTTCAAATTTTCCTTCTCCCTCCCCCACCCTAGTTACGCCTCTGTAGAAATATGACCTCTTCATTCAAAAGTGATTGGTTAGTTTTAATTGATTAAAAACATTGCATGGCGAACTTCGAAACAAACATAAATGGTCCACACATTGTATCTGCCATTCTTTGGTGGCGGTGCTAACGATATCCACCTATATTAAGTATTGACCATAAAAAAAAATAGATAAACTTTATAGTTGACCTCTAGGAAAGTGAAATGTCTAGTAATGTCTATCGGGATATCTAAAGGAGACTGTGTATGGTATTAAATTTACCGTGATCGCTTTTTAAATGTATTTTATATAAAAACAAATTGTACAACTTGAATTGGAATTTGAGGCCTCAAGCCTCCTAACCACACTAACCACTGTGCCGGAGAAGCGCTTATGAAAAAAACTTTTAGCGACAACTTAACACTCTACCTAAAGTGTAAAGGGGACTAATTCAACTAATACCGCCTAAGGCTTTTTCTAAATTCTCAAACATAAATGATAATCTTCATTATACATACAACGCTGAACTATAAATTACAAATACAACAACACAAAATAATTTTAAAAATACTAAGAAAAGCATAAAGATAAAAGTACATATTTTTCTCTTCACCTTGACCTTGCTCACTTTTACTGTCATAAGTCTCTCAAACATATGAGCATTCACCTTTGACCCTGTAAACTTATCGACCTAACAGCCTCTTTAATGCAATCAACATAAACTCCAATGTCTGGTCTAGTCCCATTGCCATTTAGAGCTGAATAGTTCCTTTATGTTGGCCAACACAAACTCATTGGCAGGGAGTACACATACATATAGGAGATATAGAGGCGGTATATCTGCACTGGGCTGGGGAGGGGAAATTATATGGGAACAAGCAAAACATAGAAATGTACTTTTAAAAAAACAAAGCTTATATTAATGTGTATCAATCAGTTTGTAATATATCTAGACTAACAATAATGAATCTGTGCGATAAAAAATATTTTTACCAATTCTTTTGTTTAGCTCTCTCATTACGCTATGATCCTATCACTTGTCTGGACTAGTTGGAAAGGGGTGTGGGGAGAAAGAACGGGGTATCTGGGTGATCATTTTTTTATGTATTTATAAAAAAAAAAAAAAAAGGTAAACCACCTGAATTTGAACTCGTGGGCTAAAGTCTTCTCGGGCCTCTCAAGCCATTACAAGATCTGCTAGCGAAGGGTCTATGAACATGGGAGATTGTATAGCAATCTATTATTTCTATTTCATGTTTGTGTTCACTAAGCCTCAGACGATGACTTATAAATAAGTCATATTATATCATCACTTCAGTCAATTTCTTTCCCCTGTTCGAGATACCTAACAAAATAATTAATTAATTAATAGTTGTATTTTTTTTATTGATTCTTGTGTTTTAAGTTAAAAGAAATAATTGTGCAAAGTTTCAGTTTGATCCGAGATTGGGTGTGGGAGAAAGAACGTGAACAAACTTTTTACCAGACCGACAGACAGAGTGAGTTGATAAAAGCTTTGTAAAAAATCTAAAGAATGTGTTTAAGAAGTAATACCGATCTGTTCAACAAAAGCTACAATGAAACAGTTGGTAAAAAAAAAACACTTGAAATTACTGTGTTTGAAGAAAAAAAACAGCGAGCTATAAATGAATATCTTTTTAAAAAACAAATCTTATCTAAGGGAAAAAACGCAACATCACTGCCATTTATCTCAATACTGCAGGAATATGGATCCTTTTTATATTAAACACAATTAATTATTACGAATTAACTACTTGATTAATTTTTGTATTTATTTATTCGTGTATTGTGCACAATTTCAACTGGATCGGATTTTATGAAGTGGGAGAAGAACGTGTACAAAACGTAATTAAGGTCATAACTCTATATATACAACCACATCTCTCAACAAGTAACATTCATTTCCCTTTTCCGATATCAAACAAAATAATTAATTACTGATAATTAATTAGTTAATTGGTTTAATTTTTTTCTCATACACGTTTTGTTAGGTACAGCAAAGAATTGTGTAAATGTTCAACTTGACCCGAGACTGGGTGTGGGAGAAATAATGTGTACAAAAGTTGTACCAGACAGACACAGAGTTGATATAAGCTTGTTAGTAAAAAAGTTAATATGTTTACAAAGCAGGTGAAAGTGAGGGGGGAGAGGGGAAAGAGTTAATTTACATTTTCCGTACCCACAAATAGTTTTTCATCTTCACGCGCAGCTGGGGTGGGGTGGGGGGAGGCTATATGGAATTTACTTCACTTGGCAGCTTTAGAAAAAGGTTGGCTTCAGTTTCTGAAGTAGACATTCGATGGTTCCCTTCATTACGTATTCAACCTATTATTTGACATCGTTCATCAGTGTCAAGTATCTTTATATTGTTGACCTTTCCCCTGTGTTATTTGAGTATCTGAGTGTTTCATCCGTTTAGACATATCTGTAGAAGACACAGCGTGGAGGCGCCTAACAATGTTACATCCGTTTAGACATATCTGTAGAAGACACAGCGTGGAGGCGCCTAACAATGTTACATCCGTTTAGACATATCTGTAGAAGACACAGCGTGGAGGCGCCTAACAATGTTACATCCGTTTCGACATATCTGTAGAAGACACAGCGTGGAGGCGCCTAACAATGTTACATCCGTTTCGACATATCTGTAGAAGACACAGCGTGGAGGCGCCTAACAATGTTACATCCGTTTCGACATATCTGTAGAAGACACAGCGTGGAGGCGCCTAACAATGTTACATCCGTTTCGACATATCTGTAGAAGACACAGCGTGGAGGCGTCTAACAATGTTACATCCGTTTCGACATATCTGTAGAAGACATAGCGTGGAGGCGTCTAACAATGTTACATCCGTTTCGACATATCTGTAGAAGACACAGCGTGGAGGCGTCTAACAATGTTACATCCGTTTCGACATATCTGTAGAAGACACAGCGTGGAGGCGCCTAACAATGTTACATCCGTTTCGACATATCTGTAGAAGACACAGCGTGGAGGCGCCTAACAATGTTACATCCGTTTCGACATATCTGTAGAAGACACAGCGTGGAGGCGTCTAACAATGTTACATCCGTTTCGACATATCTGTAGAAGACATAGCGTGGAGGCGTCTAACAATGTTACATCCGTTTCGACATATCTGTAGAAGACACAGCGTGGAGGCGCCTAACAATGTTACATCCGTTTCGACATATCTGTAGAAGACACAGCGTGGAGGCGCCTAACAATGTTACATCCGTTTCGACATATCTGTAGAAGACACAGCGTGGAGGCGCCTAACAATGTTACATCCGTTTCGACATATCTGTAGAAGACATAGCGTGGAGGCGCCTAACAATGTTACATCCGTTTCGACATATCTGTAGAAGACATAGCGTGGAGGCGTCTAACAATGTTACATCCGTTTCGACATATCTGTAGAAGACACAGCGTGGAGGCGCCTAACAATGTTACATCCGTTTCGACATATCTGTAGAAGACATAGCGTGGAGGCGCCTAACAATGTTACATCCGTTTCGACATATCTGTAGAAGACATAGCGTGGAGGCGCCTAACAATGTTACATCCGTTATGACATATCTGTAGAAGACATAGCGTGGAGGCGCCTAACAATGTTACATCCGTTTCGACATATCTGTAGAAGACATAGCGTGGAGGCGCCTAACAATGTTACATCCGTTTAGACATATCTGTAGAAGACACAGTGTGGAGGCGCCTAACAATGTCCACTTTCACGAGAGCTCTACCGCCTACAGACAAAATCAAATAGAGTCCACCTGAAAAGTTCTTAGTTAAAATGGGATTAGGTGTTGAATATGGTATTTTTAGGAGTTGGATCCGATGACCGTATAGCAGAGGGCTCCTCACACAGGTCCGGTAGACTACGGCTTTGGTATTGTTAACAGTAGTAGAAAGAAGGGTGAAAGTACATTTGCCCCTGGTGATAGCAGGTTGTTGGTTAATTGTTAAAACTAGCATACATTTAATGATCTTTTAAATTCGACTTTTAAAAACTGCTGAGATATTTGTGAGAAATAAGGCGAAATTTTGTTTTGAAGATGAAAAGGTTCCTGGTAGAATTTCTCAAGAACTAGACTTGAAAAGAAGAAAAGAGAAAGACGTTTCCTTCGAACAGAAGACAACTTTAATGTTGAGTTCAGGAAATAATTATCAGCTTTCTCTAAAAGGTATTCTTGTCGCTGTAAAGTCTATCGGCTTAGCGAGTCACGTGTTCATTACGCTCCTATCACGCGAGTCTCGCTTTGGAGTAGAGCTCTTCAATTTGTTAGGTTTCTAGCTTCAGCGGGTCATTTCGGCGTTAATGCGTTAATAGAGACACCAGTGTGTCCACTTTTTTTTTTCTTGTTAGGGTGGACAAAATAAACATTTGACTGGAGCCTCTTGCTTTCTATTTATTTTTGGCAAGATGGGTCAGTCACTGGCCTAGATATAAATACCAAATAAATATTTCAATGAGTCCTCGTGGAACAGTGGTTTTACAACTGTGGTCCGCGGACCCCAAGAGATCCGCGATACAACCGCAGGGGGTCAGAAGAAAGATGAAAATCGTATACAAGCCAGTTTTATCCAATCGGTTAGTTTAAATAGTAATCTACTCGCCCCTCACTATTGTTTAATGTGTCTATTAGGTCAAAGAATTATGATATCACGACCTAACCCAAAGATTTGAAGGTCGTCACTTGGATATTTCCCGCTGGGGATTGAGCCCTTTTTTTTTAGCTAAGACAAACTCAGATCCAAATCAAAGATAAATTCATTCTAATACAGCATCATCTTTTTTTTTTTTAAAATATCAAAAAAAAAACGTGAAACTGAAATCTAAGTTGGAACAAGGGAGACCACAAATTCAGGTTACAAAAATAGTGTAGACAATGGCCAAGCATTCTAATAATAATGCTATATGCTAATGTGATCGTGTACTAATATCTTATTGGACATTTATAGTGCACTACGCAAGCGCATTATTACATAGTTCAGAAGGATAAAAAGACCCCCACTGATTCTTTTGGGGGGCGCGGTGGCTGAGCGGTAAAGGGCTTAGCCTCCGAACCGATGTCCCGGGTTCGAATCCTGGTGAAGACTGGGACTTTGATTTCGGCTTCTTTTGGGCGCCTCTGAGACCATCCATCTCTAATGGGTACCTGACATTAGTTGGGGAAAGTAAAAGCGATTGGTCGTTGTGCTGGCCACATAATATCCTCGTTAACCGTGGGCCACAGAAACAGAGGACCTTTACATCATCATCTATAGATCGCAAGGTCTGAAAAGGTGAACTTTACTTTTTTACTTTTACTGATTCTTTTGTTTCGATAAAGCAGGCCTACTTTTTAAAAGACTGGCACATACAACAAGCAGACGGCTTGGCCGGTAACGTTTGTGAAACATTTGCCAACTCAAAAGAGTCCGTTCGTCGTAAACAAAAAATGATAAAAGTTTACATTTTTGCGGTTAAATCAAAATTTCTATTAGCCTTTAAATTTACATGGTTACAAAATTGTTTTCATTGAAATGAAACAAAAAGCTACCTCCATGATCAGAAACATAGTGTAGGGCATTGTTGCAAGTGAAGTGTGAAATGAATGTGGCTGTGTGAGCTTTGAAAAACAGCATCTCATGTTAGGTCGGCAGTTTTTATAAATAGTCAAGCCAATACACGGGAGTTTTCAAGACATGTAGGAAAATGCATAAATAGCCCACTTGTTTTTTTTTGGTATATCCGATGTACAGAATAAAGGAAGTGTTATTCAGCTTAGTTTTGTATCTGTAGGATTAGTTGTGGGCACTCTTCAGCACTGCTAAAGCACATTTTCTCTTCAGTTGGAATGTCAATGGACATTGTTTAGTTTAGTGTTGAAGCTCTGCAATACGTTAAGTGAGATTTTCAAACAAAATATTTTATTCTTTTATTTATTTCCAAATGTTAGATCTGCGGATACGTTTTGTTTTCCCCACTATTTAGTCCAATTTTTAACATTGACAGCAGATTGAACTATCTTTCTCCTATTTGTCTAGACTCTAGACCATCTTCAGTTAGTTCTTCAACTTACAACTACTAAATTAGGCCGCTGGGCAACGAATGCATGCTTGCTCCTAATCAATAGCTTGACCTGATCAAATGTATATGGCTACAATGATGGGACTACATTGAAAGGAGATGATGTGCGCGCTGTTCTGTTGAGCTGGCCAGACGAGGACAAAACTGGACGTTGTTAGCATTGTGGGCGTAGAGGATTTTCATTAACTTTTGACCCCCCACCAGACACGACTTGTCACTAGAAATAGGCTCAGTTGTGTGTGTGTGTGTGTGTGTGTGTGTGTGTGTGTGTGTGTATTTGCGGGTAGATATGTATGAGGCTGCCATTATTTCCCCAACTCCAACGACACGGCTCATTAACACGACCGATGTCCGAACATACGAGTGAGATATTGTCACAGCGGCTGCCATTATTGCGACAACACTAGACGCCTAATGTACTTATTGTGGATGATCTAATGTTTGGGCAAATAGCGCCTTTCTCTGCCACGTCGTTGACATCTTTTTTTCTTTTTTCCATTTATCTGGGCTCTGCGATCCCTGACATCGCCACTACCCTATTTCCCCAGGCCAACATCTACATCTGCCATAACATCGCCCCCTCCACCCACTCACGCGCACACACACACACCCACATACACACACACGTATCCCTCTTTCAACCCACTTTCATTATACAAGCAAATAAATAGAAACCATATTTTTTTAAAATAATCTCGAAGCCTCTCTTGATCGTTTCGGTCAAGGACATCTCCAGGGAATACTCTCGCCCCAACAATGCCTGTCCATTGATTTACCTTACTGCATAGTCCAAACTGCTCCGCTGTCCAGGACTGATAATACATTGCACGTGTAGGGTCTAACGCGGAGGCGGTTAGAGCGAAAAAAGTGAATCACAAGTCAAGGCCTCCCAAACCAAGTTCCTGCAGGCATCCGCGTGAAACAAAACTAATGGCGTATTGATTGGTGCTTTAAAAAGTTGGATTAAATTGTTGTTAGCCATCCACGTATTTACTTTTGTTTCATCAATGCGAAATACACATTTAAAAAAAAAACTCTTTGAGATTTGCATCTATAGAGGATAATTAGAAATAGCTTGCTTTTTTTCTGGTGTTTCTAGTGTACAGAATTTTTTTTACAAAAGTGTGGATGTGCTATGTATTTTAAAGGGTACATGATAATTTTTGGTAGCACTTTGTAGCACTGCAAAATCAAATTTCTAAGGTATTTCAATTTTTTGAATTTAGTTTGTAACAGTGATCTCTTGATGTAGCGTCCTTGACATTATTTAGTTGTCTAGTTATTGCAAAATCTCTTCCAATCTTCCTCAGTTTATGTTCTTACGCTTTTCTTGGCGTTACATTATATCGGCTCCACATTTCTCCAGGTATGTTTGCATCTATAGCGGATAATTAAAAATAGCGTGCTCATTTTGATGTTTTTGGTGTACAGACTAAATAAAGTGTGGATGTGCTATGTATTTTAAAGGATACATAATAATTTTTGGTAGCACTTTTTAGCACTTGAAAATCAAATTTCTAAAATTATTTTTTTTACGCTTTCAGCACAAACTATTTTCTAGCAGTGATCTGTGGATGTAACGTGTTGACATTGTTTAGTTGTCTAGTTATTGCGAAATCTCTTCTGATCCTCCTCTCTTTATGGTCTTATGTTTTTCTTGACGTTACATTATATCGGCTCCACATTTCTCCAGGTTACTTTCTCTTCTTGTTAACATGTTACTGTTTCTAAAAGCTTAAAAGTTTGGGTTCGATTCCCATTTCTAAGCACTTCCTCATTGAAATTATATTATCTTTTGCACCAGGAATATAAGTTAAGAATTTTAAATATAAAATAATGTAAGAATTGGAATCATCTCAATTCTTTCAGTCGATACATTTAAATATAAAATTTTTTCCTCTTCAGGACCCCTATTATTGGTGTGCCACTGGTCTACGGCGTGTCTTAGCTCTAACAAATAATCTCAAACACAGAACCAAGTCTTACAGTGTGTCTTAGCTCTAACAAATAATCTCAAACACAGAACCAAGTCTTACAGTGTATCTTAGCTCTGACAAATAATCTCAAACATACAACCAAGTCTTACAGTGTGTCTTAGCTCTAACAAATAATCTCAAACACAGAACCAAGTCTTACAGTGTGTCTTAGCTCTAACAAATAATCTCAAACACAGAACCAAGTCTTACGGTGTGTCTTAGCTCTAACAAATAATCTCAAACACAGAACCAAGTCTTACAGTGTATCTTAGCTCTAACAAATAATCTCAAACACAGCACCAAGTCTTACAGTGTGTCTTATCTCTAACAAATAATCTCAGACACAGAACCAAGTCTTACAGTGTGTCTTATCTCTAACAAATAATCTCAAACACAGAACCAAGTCTTACAGTGTGTCTTAGCTCTAACAAATAATCTCAAACACAGCACCAAGTCTTACAGTGTGTCTTAGCTCTAACAAATAATCTCAAACACAGCACCAAGTCTTACAGTGTGTCTTAGCTCTAACAAATAATCTCAGACACAGAACCAAGTCTTACAGTGTGTCTTATCTCTAACAAATAATCTCAAACATACAACCAAGTCTTACAGTGTGTTTTAGCTCTAATAAATAATCTCAAACACAGAACCAAGTCTTCCAGTGTGTCTTAGCTCTAACAAATAATCTCAGACACAGAACCAAGTCTTAAAGTGTATCTTAGCTCTAACAAATAATCTCAAACACAGCACCAAGTCTTACAGTGTGTCTTATCTCTAACAAATAATCTCAAACACAGCACCAAGTCTTACAGTGTGCCGTGTAGCGGCAACTATCCGGTGTGTGTTTATAATGTTAAATATAGTTTTTTACTATTCATTTTGTGAATATAATAAGCCACTATGATTCCATCAGTCCTTTTTGACATCCGAGAACTTTTAAGCTATGTCTGTTCCCTTCTTACATCTCAATATGTTTGCAAAGCAATGTTTTTTTAGGACAACAGAAATGGAATGTAAACATTACGAGGTCCAAATTTTGGATTATATTTATCATTGTCTCCATCTCTCTATCACACGCTTTCTTTCACTTGAACTCATTCTGCTGTGTGTGTGAGTTGCCTTTGTGTGTGTATGAGAGAGAGAGAGAGAGAGTTGCCTTTGTGTGTGTGTGTGAAGATGTGAAATACTATCTTTTCTCCATGGAGATGTCAACTCCAAGATACGATAACTTTAATTAAATGTTGTCTTAACCAATCAATACACGACTCTTTACAATTTGAAAAGTCAAGGATCTACATTAATGTCAAGATGGCAAAAAAAGAAAAAAGTATGCCTAGTTCTCTGTATAATCCCTGCCAACTCATTGTTTCTCTCTCTCTCTCTCTCTCTCTCTCTCTCTCTCTCCCTCTCTGTTTGTGTGTGTGTGTGTGTAATCAAAAACCGTAATTTTATCTTAGTATTTACAATGTACTAGCTTGGTAATATAACTCTCAAATTAATCTTTAGCCGCTGATATTTAAAACCAAGAACTCGAGACAGATAAATACTTTCATTTTGACTCGCTGTTATTAAATCCCAAGACTCCTAATTAAATGTCTGAACTCAGAATAGACAAATGTCTTGATTATTGACTCTATGAGAAGTAAATAGAAGTAGCTTCAACTAACAGACTAGATGACTAAGCCGACTTCTACTTCAAGAGCGGTTTGCTCAGCAACATCAGCAGTTAACGGATATTTACCTCCTTGTCTGATGCTCTGCTGAAGGCAAGGGACCACATTGTGGAAACACATTTTTGGCGGTTCGGTTTGTTGAATGCCTGGGACCACATCGCTGATGTCCTGAAACTACATTATTGATGTCCTGAAACCACATTGTTGATGACTGAAGACCACTTTGTTAATGACTGAAGACCTCATCGTTGATGTCCTGAAACCACATTGTTGATGACTGAAGACCACTTTGTTAATGACTGAAGACCTCATCGTTGATGTCCTGAAACCACATTGTTGATGACTGAAGACCACTTTGTTAATGATTGAAGACCTCATCGTTGATGTCCTGAAACCACATTGTTGATGACTGAAGACCACTTTGTTAATGGCTGAAGACCACATCGTTGATGTCCTGAAACCACATTGTTGATGACTGAAGACCACTTTGTTAATGACTGAAGACCTCATCGTTGATGTCCTGAAACCACATTGTTGATGACTGAAGACCACTTTGTTAATGACTGAAGACCACATCGTTGATGTCCTGAAACCACATTGTTGATGACTGAAGACCACTTTGTTAATGACTGAAGACCACATCGTTGATGGCTGAAGACCACATCATAGTTCGTCCATCGTGGTTCGATGATGACCACTTTTGTCATCCAGGGGGCTGACGGCTTTGCCCTGGGGTTTTGTGCCTCCTCGTGTGGCTGGTGAGACCTATGTGAGCCCGGAATGTTCGGTTGCACACTGGGCAGGTTATTCCAGCTATAGCTAGTGTCGTTGGCCTTGCTTTTCTTCTCTGGCGCTTTTCCTCTGCCAGCGTTGTTCTTTTTCCCTCAGCTACCTGTGCGCCACTTTTCACAGCGCTTAGGGTTAGGGTTAGGGTTAGGGTTTTCTTTGACCACCTTGCGAGCACTTTCTTTCCCTTAATTGGCCATACAAGAGATAGGGATGCGGCGGTCTTCTATTCTGCAGACGCGTCCTGCCCATCGCAGCTGCGACTGCATCAGGATTGTGTGGATGCTTTGCTGACCTTCTCTACGAAGGACTTCAGTATCTGGTATTTTGTCTTGCCATTTGACATTCAGTATTTTTCTCAGACATGACATGTGGAAGTGGTTCAGTTTCTTTCCATGTTTTCTGTACACTATCCATGTTTCTGTGGCATAGAGCAATGTAGAGAGGATGGCAGCTCGATAGATCCCTAGCTTTGTATTTGTGGTGATATCTCGTCTGTTCCAGACATTTTTAGACAGTCTGCCATATGATGAACTGGCCTTAGCGATACGCAGGTCGTTTTAATTATCGATCTTTCCGTTTCTGGAGAGTGTGCTGCCAAGATATGTGAATCTGTCCACTGCATTTATATCTTCTGATAACAATTCAGAAGACCACATAGTTGATGACTGAAGACCACATAGTTCATGACAGAAGACCACATAGTTGATGACTGAAGACCACATCGGCCGAGGACCAAATTGTCAATGTCCGAGGACCACCCAGAAAACACCCTGGACTTATTGGCTAGACTCTTAGAAGATGGTTAAGAAGTAGGTTCGCTAACCCACAGGCTGAGAAATGTTTATAAACCTGCGAGGCTTAATAAGTCTTATTACCAGGCTTATATCAACTCACTCAATCTCTCTGGTACAATTTTAGTACACGTTATTTCTCTCACACCCATTCTCAGATCGAGGGGAAATTTTACACAATTGTTTGTTATACCTAACAAAACATGATTCAATAAAAATAATTCAACCAATTAGTTAATTAATTATCGGTAATTAAGTATTTATTTTGTTTGGTATCGAAGACGGGAAATAAATGTTACTTATTGAGAGATGTGGCTGTACATGTTGAGTTATTTTCCTTATTACGTTTTGTACACGTTTTATTCTCTCACTCGTCATGCTCGGATCAAGTTGAAATTGTGCACTCTTATTCGTAGTCGATAACATCACAACATCACCGTTTAGTTAATCTAATAGTGGTAATTAATTAATTTTGTTTTGTTATAAAAGGGAGCTTATTACTGCAGTATTGAGATATATGGCAGTGATTTTTGCTGTTCTTCTCCTTAAATAAGCTTTGTTTTTTGTGGGGTTTTTTGTGTTGTTTTTTTTTTGTGTGTAATTTATTTTGTGACATGCACGACTCGATCACGTGACTTTCTCGTTTGTTGTTCTCTTAAAAGTTGTCCCTGGATTCAATGAGTTAAACTGACAGACTGACATACAGAACTTATTCCAAGTTTTCAACTGTCGTCTAATCGCCTTACCTGGACACAATGAGAGATTGAAATCTGAGTCAGAAACAAAAAATGTCCACGTATTTTTCTAAAAGCTAAAAATGTCATGTTTCATGTTTCACTGGTAGTTTCATGTCCCAGAAGTCGCCAATCAATTTCGACGACACTTCCTTATCATCAGACTTGTTTAAATTGTTGATATTCTATACCTGCAGATCAATACAGTTTAATTTTTTCGTTAAATATTAGGTTGTGTTTTACTTCGTTTCGTAGATTGAGGAAAAAAATATGGAGTAGGCCTATTATTTTAATGTAGTTTTTTGGTTTTTGAAGTGGAAGTAGTTTATGTGAATATTGCTATGCACTTTGTCTTTTCAAGTCTGTTCCATTGGAAACAAAACAGTTTTTATTTGATTTGAGTTTTTTGTTTCTCATGAAACTACTTTAAAAATAAAACAGTCACAGCAACAGAAGTAATTCATTGGATTTCTTTTTCTTCTTATAAACAACAAAAAATGTGACACATGTTTGTTGGTTAAAGTTTATAATTGTTGTTTGTTTTTATGAAGCGTGGAGATTATTTACAAACTACAACAATGTTTGTGTATTGTTTGTATTTGTTTTGTTTGTAATGTTAAGCTCGATAAAATGACAGCTGTCATGTAGTTAGCCGTGACAATCTTAAGTTTGTTTAATTGTAACAATGTTATGTAGGTTAGTGAATGTGAGAAGGTAGGTGTGTGTGTGAGTTTGTATCTCTATGTGCGTATGTGAATGTGGATGTGAATGTGATGCTCGAGTATATATGTGAGAGTGTTTGTGAGTGAATTGTTTCTGTCGACATATATGAATGTATAAATGAGTATAAATGAGTATGTTTAAGTGTATTGCAGGGAATTGAGTATATGTGTGTGTAAGTGTAATCGTATATCTTTATAGTTATATATGATTGTGCCTTTGATTGTGCACATATAGTTGACTAGTACATCTTCACATGAGATTCCACAGGTTTCAATGAAACTGGCAGCAATATACTTCTTCTTCTAGCCAGCGTTTTGCTGCTGAGCTGTGAGGTCGTTTGCAGACCGTGCCAAGGATAAATAGTTTGCTGTTCTCTTCAGTTGTTCAGCATTGCTGGCACCAATATACAAAGCTGTTACCTTTAGGATGGAGGAACTTCAATATAAATATTCGGTTTCTTTCTCAGAAATTGGAATGTAAATTAAGTAGAGATGGGAAACGAACCGAACCCGAACCGAACGAACCGAACTCGAACCTCACATATGACCGAACCGAACCGAACCCGAACTTTGAAACTGCTTGGTACGAACCGAACCGAACGAACCCTCCTTTTCTTAACCGAAATAATTTTGCAATTTTTGCATCCCTTTTTTATATTTTGTGTTTAAAAAAAAATTACTTAAATATTTTATTTAAATTCTAATGATTCCATTATACTTTGAAAACTTGGGAGGGGGTGGTGGTATTTTGAAAAACAAAAGCGGCGCGCTTTGATTCCCATGGGTTTTTCCGTACTTGCCGACTCTCCCCCTAACCTTGAATTTTCGCGGGCTGTTTGCAATATTGAGTTTTGAGTCGAATAAGCGCCCTCTAATTAGATCTAGATCTAGATTCAAGTTCCTAGTAAGTAGAAAGTCAACATTAAAATATTGTCACTTTTATTTGAGATGACTGTTAGTTGAGAGTAGAATATTTTTTGCCGATTAGAGAGTGTAGATATCTACAATAAGTTCATTTGTGTTCTAGTTTAAAATAAATTTTAATTATCTTCTATTAAGTGATTTATTTTTACAAAATTGTGAAGTATTCCATATTGGAATATTATCAGTGGCGTAGAAAGGGTGGGGGAGGAGGGGGAGAAATGTAAAATCCCCCCGAGCCCCCACTTGAGGGGGGCCCCAAATGAGTGTTTTTTTTACAATAAATATTCAATATTACGCAAAATGCAGGGGCCCCCAAAGAGGTCCAGCCCCTCCCGGGCCCCCAAATGATGAAAAATTCCTATCTACGCCCCTGAATATTTTTACTATTATTCTGTTTTGCATTATTGATCATCAGTATTTTTAATGCAGCGTTTCTCAAACTTTGGGTCCTCTCCCGTGGGTGGGGATGGTTAGTACCTTGAATTGGGGGATGGGGAGACGCAACTTCTTGACAAAAAGGGGTGTCATAGAGTGTGTGTCTGTGTTTTCTGGTGGCGGTAAGAAGAGGCTAAGCGATTGATTGGTGTTTATGCATTAAAGATGTTGAAATTAGCGTAATGCAAATGTGAAACGGCAAACAATCTTGAGACATGAAAGAGTAAAGACGTTGTTTTGTGGTGACCTAGATTTTGTTTAAATATCAGTATATTTCATTAATATTACATCTCTATCTCAAATTAAATATGTGAATATTGTAATAACAGTTAGTGAGTTAGGCTATATTGAGTTGTTCACATAAAAACTTTATTTTAAAGTTTATTAAGTTTATATATTATTATAAGGCTTGTCTTCGAGTCCGAAGATTAGTGAGGAATGCAGTTTTTCCCATGGCTGGGCTTGCCCAGCTGTGACCTACATATTTTTCCACATCCAGGGCAAGCATAACCACTGTTCGCAGGTGGTCAATTTAGTTTTTCTTTTCGCGTCTGCGTTTGTCCTCGGCAGCGGATTTTCTTTTGGTCTCAAATGTGTATACCGCGGCCTTCGGGAGTGAATTCCAACTGACTCGTTCTAAGGCCGCATGCAACCAGGTGCTCTCTTCTATGTCAGCTAAGCAAAGTTGACGCCTAAGCTGGTCTTTGAAGCGTTTTCGTGGGGCGCCTCTGTAACGTCGACCACCTTTTAGCTCACCAAAATAAAAAGACTGCCTTTGGCATACGTTCGACTCCCATACGGGATACGTGCCCTGCCCAGCATAACTGTCGGACCATAAGAAGTCCATTTATATTATCCTTACCGGTAAAAATATAAAACGCCTATATTGGTTCAATTGTACGAGCTGTTTGTAAGCGACAAACCAACGACCAACTAACAAAGAGAGGGGGCATCGAAAAAAAAAGTTTTATTTTTAGTGTAACTTATCTGAATATTAGTATAATTACATGTTTAAAAATTAAAATATATTAAGTGGAGATGTCATTTTATCTTCTAATAACACCTTGTCAACTGAAGACTGCTTTTTGCGAGGCGCGTATGCACAATATGGGTCAAAACGTTTTGAAGAAAACATTTTAAAACATCTCCGCTAGTGTGATTCTTCTGCATTTTTTTTTGTCTCAGAATAGTCGAATTTCTTTCGTATATTGCAATTTATAATAGTGACGACTTATGTGTGAAAAAAAATCCTCGATAGAGACATCTTTACACGAAGAAATACGAAGAATATTTCTTTGCATAATTCTATTGGCCAGGTCTGCCTCTTTATTATTAGATTTAATATGGCCCTCGACTTTTTTTTTATGATGAATAGTGCGTTCTGAAAGAAAGCACATCGATATTAGCCTTTTTTAAAAATTCGCTTTGCGCCTAGTCACGCCCTTAATTAAACCATTGGCCGACTTGAGCGAAAACCTGCATCATCTTCATTTCTATCTCCATTAAGAAATTTTTACAACGCTTTAAATGTATTTAGGCAACATTATTTTGGAAAAAGTATTGCCCATAGGCCTATTATATTGCAAAATATTTGTTTCATGTAAAAACTCAAATAAAAAAGTTTTAACTAATAAATTGCATTAAACCTTATAACTTAATTTTGCTATTACATAATTTCATAGCATCGAACCGAGCCGAACCCGAACTTTAGACCTGACCGAACCGAACCGAACCCGAACTATACTCGTCATCGAACCGAACCGAACTCGAACTTAAATCTAACCGAACCGAACCCGAACTTTAAAAGTTGGGTTCGATTCCCATCTCTAAAATTAAGTTGAAAATTGAATGAAGAATAACCAGTTATGGTAACTATTACTTCCTGTTCAGCAGAAGTTGGAGGCTTTAGAAACAGTGTCATTTTTTTATATCACAATGATTGCAAATAGAAAAAAAAAGTTAGATCTAGATTTTATTACAAAGAAAAAAAAAGAAACAATAAATAAATGACTTTGAAATGAGACACTTTTGACGACCCAAAAAATTGACTGAAAGTGTAAAATTAGAAACGTACATTTGCCTTCAGTATTTTTAGTTTATAAAGTAGCATTGTAGTCTTCTATTCAAGGAAAATAGCTAAATCCAAAGCTATTGTTTTCTTTTGTTTGCTTTATTATTATTATTATATATTTTTAATTTAGTTTTATCAAGTTAATTCTTTAGAGTTTTTATTAATGAAATAGCATGCATGACTAGATGCATGACGCGTAGGACGTTAGAATCTTCTTTGTTGAAGTAACGTCTGTATTATATAAGAATGACATTATGTCCCTTCTCAGAATCTCTACATTTGGTTTACTTTATCTCTGTGTACTTCAGGATGAACCGAACGTTGAATGCACACTTTTTCAGCGACCTTCTAGGCAGGAAAACCTAGACCACTCATTATAGCAGGCCTGAACACTGACCTGCAACGTCACAACCCGTGGGCACAGTGCAGAACTGGACACTGCACCATAAGTCCATAACTTTACCCGTTCTGGAGAAATTTTGATGCCAGTTGCCGTCACTGGGATGATATCCCAGGGCACTATTGGCTGGCCTTCCGCCTTGTTATCAATTGGAGTTCATCACAGGGGGTGGGGGTGGTGGGGCGTATTTTTTGGGGGGGTCGCCTAATTTAAGTCTTGACACTCTTGCAACATTATGGGGTTTTTTTTATTGGGACTGTTGTTGGTGGGGATAGGGTACCTAGTGATAAAGTGCCCAGTGATAGAATGCCCAGTGGTAGAGTGCACAGTAATAGAGTTCATATTGATAAAGTGCACAGTGATAGAATGTTCTGTGGTAGAGTGCACAATGATAGAGTTCATATTGATAAAGTGCACAGTGATTGAATGTCCATTGGTAGAGTAAAAAAAAATTAAAGTTCCCCTTTCGAATCTTGTGGTGTATGATGATGTAAAGGTCATCTGTTTATGTGGCCTACGGTTAACGAGGGTGTATTGTGGTCAGCACAACGACCAACCGCCTTTACTTTTCCCCAACTAACGTCAGGTACCCATTAGAGCTGGGTGGACTCCGAGGCGCACAAAGATCCTGAAATTAAAATCCCAGTTTTCACCAGGATTCGTACTTTGGACCTCCGGTTTAGAAGCAAAGCGCTTTACCACTCAGCCACCGCGCCTCCTACAACGATAAAGTGCATAGTGATAAAGTGCCCAGTGATAGAATGTCCAGTGGTAGAGTGCACAATGATAGATTGCCTAGTGATAAAGTGCCCAGTGATAGAATGTCCAGTGGTAGAGTGCACAATGATAGATTGCCTAGTGATAAAGTGCCCAGTGATAGAGTGTCCAGTGGTAGAGTGCACAATGATAGATTGCATAGTGATAAAGTGCACAATGATAGAATGTTCAGTGGTAGAGGGCACAATGATAGATTGCCTAGTGATAAAGTGCACAGTGATAGAATGTCCAGTGGTAGAGTGCACAATGATAGATTGCCTAGTGATAAAGTGCACAGTGATAGAATGTCCAGTGGTAGAGTGCACAATGATAGATTGCCTAGTGATAAAGTGCACAGTGATTGAATGTCCAGTGGTAGAGTGCACAATGATAGATTGCCTAGTGATAAAGTGCACAGTGATAGAATGTCCAGTGGTAGAGTGCACAATGATAGATTGCCTAGTGATAAAGTGCACAGTGATAGAATGTCCAGTGGTAGAGTGCACAATGATAGATTGCCTAGTGATAAAGTGCACAGTGATAGAATGTCCAGTGGTAGAGTGCACAATGATAGATTGCCTAGTGATAAAGTGCACAGTGATAGAATGTCCAGTGGTAGAGTGCACAATGATAGATTGCCTAGTGATAAAGTGCACAGTGATAGAATGTCCAGTGGTAGAGTGCACAATGATAGAGTGCCTAGTGATAAAGTGCCCAGTGATAGAGTGTCCAGTGGTAGAGTGCACAATGATAGATTGCCTAGTGATAAAGTGCACAGTAAAAGAACTCCAGCGTTTGCACAGAACACGAAGTGTGTTAAAAACGTGCACTGCGCTTTAACTTGACTTCTTAGATCTCTAGCTTAACTGTTTTCACTCCCACATCGACATGATTCGTGAAGTACCGAGAATGTCATCTTAATGTATCGAGACAACTTCGGGTTATTGTCCCCACCTACAGTGTGTGTGTGTGTCCGTGTGTGTGTCTTTGTGTGTGTGTGTCTGTGTGTGTGTGTTTGGTCTCAACATAGCACTAAAATTATGTTTTGTTTTTGACTGAGCATTGGGCAAAGTGAGTGGGCGGGAAGATGGAGGAGTCAGATAATTTGAGATCAAGTCTATTTTTAGTTTTTTAAGTGGGTTTTTTTGTATAGATTAATAGATTTTGATAAAATATACATTGATTCTTACTAAACTACCTAACAATTCTTTGCATTCAATTATCTTATTATGGACTATAGATCTAAGAGCTGTATAAGGGAGTGTTTAAGTGATAATTTAAATATTTTATATAAAAGCAGAAAAATAAAGTTTTTAAAATGTAGACATAAACAGAAAATAAAGTGTTTAAACTGTAGACATAAACAGAACAAAAGGTGTTTAAACTGTAGACATAAACAGAACAAAAGGTGTTTAAACTGTAGACATAAACAGAACAAAAAGTGTTTAAACTGTAGACATAAACAGAACAAAAGGTGTTTAAACCGTAGACATAAACAGAACAAAAGGTAAACTGTAGACATAAACAGAACAAAAAGTGTTTAAACTGTAGACATAAACAGAACAAAAGGTGTTTGAACTGTAGACATAAACAGAACAAAAGGTGTTTAAACGATAGACATAAACAGAACAAAAGGTGTTTAAACTGTAGACATAAACAGAACAAAAGGTGTTTAAACTGTAGACATAAACAGAACAAAAGGTGTTTAAACTGTAGACATAAACAGAACAAAAGGTGTTTAAACTCTAGACATAAACAGAACAAAAGGTGTTTAAACTGTAGACATAAACAGAACAAAAGGTAAACTGTAGACATAAACAGAACAAAAGGTGTTTAAACCGTAGACATAAACAGAACAAAAGGTGTTTAAACTGTAGACATAAACAGAACAAAAGGTAAACTGTAGACATAAACAGAACAAAAGGTGTTTAAACCGTAGACATAAACAGAAAATAAAGTGTTTCAGCTGTAGACATAAACAGAACAAAAAGTGTTTAAACTGTAGACATAAACAGAACAAAAGGTGTTTAAACTGTAGACATAAACAGAACAAAAGGTAAACTGTAGACATAAACAGAACAAAAGGTGTTTAAACTGTAGACATAAACAGAACAAAAGGTGTTTAAACTGTAGACATAAACAGAACAAAAGGTGTTTAAACTGTAGACATCAACAGAACAAAAGGTGTTTAAACTGTAGACATAAACAGAACAAAAGGTGTTTAAACTGTAGACATAAACAGAACAAAAGGTGTTTAAACCGTAGACATAAACAGAACAAAAGGTAAACTGTAGACATAAACAGAACAAAAAGTGTTTAAACTGTAGACATAAACAGAACAAAAGGTGTTTGAACTGTAGACATAAACAGAACAAAAGGTGTTTAAACTGTAGACATAAACAGAACAAAAGGTGTTTAAACTGTAGACATAAACAGAACAAAAGGTGTTTAAACTGTAGACATAAACAGAACAAAAGGTGTTTAAACTGTAGACATAAACAGAACAAAAGGTGTTTAAAATGTAGACATAAACAGAACAAAAGGTGTTTAAACTGTAGACATAAACAGAACAAAAGGTAAACTGTAGACATAAACAGAACAAAAGGTGTTTAAACTGTAGACATAAACAGAACAAAAGGTGTTTAAACCGTAGACATAAACAGAACAAAAGGTGTTTAAACTGTAGACATAAACAGAACAAAAGGTAAACTGTAGACATAAACAGAACAAAAGGTGTTTAAACTGTAGACATAAACAGAACAAAAGGTGTTTAAACCGTAGACATAAACAGAAAATAAAGTGTTTCAACTGTAGACATAAACAGAACAAAAAGTGTTTAAACTGTAGACATAAACAGAACAAAAGGTGTTTAAACTGTAGACATAAACAGAACAAAAGGTAAACTGTAGACATAAACAGAACAAAAGGTGTTTAAACTGTAGACATAAACAGAACAAAAGGTGTTTAAACTGTAGACATAAACAGAACAAAAGGTGTTTAAACTGTAGACATAAACAGAACAAAAGGTGTTTAAACTGTAGACATAAACAGAACAAAAGGTGTTTAAACCGTAGACATAAACAGAACAAAAGGTGTTTAAACTGTAGACATAAACAGAACAAAAAATGTTTGAACTGTAGACATAAACAGAACAAAAGGTGTTTAAACTGTAGACATAAACAGAACAAAAGGTGTTTAAACTGTAGACATAAACAGAACAAAAGGTGTTTAAACTGTAGACATAAACAGAACAAAAGGTGTTTAAACTGTAGACATAAACAGAACAAAAGGTGTTTAAACTGTAGACATAAACAGAACAAAAGGTGTTTAAACCGTAGACATAAACAGAACAAAAGGTAAACTGTAGACATAAACAGAACAAAAAGTGTTTAAACTGTAGACATAAACAGAACAAAAGGTGTTTGAACTGTAGACATAAACAGAACAAAAGGTGTTTAAACTGTAGACATAAACAGAACAAAAGGTGTTTAAACTGTAGACATAAACAGAACAAAAGGTGTTTAAACTGTAGACATAAACAGAACAAAAGGCGTTTAAACTGTAGACATAAACAGAACAAAAGGTGTTTAAACTGTAGACATAAACAGAACAAAAGGTGTTTAAACCGTAGACATAAACAGAACAAAAGGTGTTTAAACTGTAGACATAAACAGAACAAAAGGTAAACTGTAGACATAAACAGAAAATAAAGTGTTTAAACTGTAGACATAAACAGAACAAAAGGTGTTTAAACTGTAGACATAAACAGAACAAAAGGTGTTTAAACTGTAGACATAAACAGAACAAAAAGTGTTTAAACTGTAGACATAAACAGAACAAAAGGTGTTTAAACCGTAGACATAAACAGAACAAAAGGTAAACTGTAGACATAAACAGAACAAAAAGTGTTTAAACTGTAGACATAAACAGAACAAAAGGTGTTTGAACTGTAGACATAAACAGAACAAAAGGTGTTTAAACGATAGACATAAACAGAACAAAAGGTGTTTAAACTGTAGACATAAACAGAACAAAAGGTGTTTAAACTGTAGACATAAACAGAACAAAAGGTGTTTAAACTGTAGACATAAACAGAACAAAAGGTGTTTAAACTCTAGACATAAACAGAACAAAAGGTGTTTAAACTGTAGACATAAACAGAACAAAAGGTAAACTGTAGACATAAACAGAACAAAAGGTGTTTAAACTGTAGACATAAACAGAACAAAAGGTGTTTGAACTGTAGACATAAACAGAACAAAAGGTGTTTAAACTGTAGACATAAACAGAACAAAAGGTGTTTAAACTGTAGACATAAACAGAACAAAAGGTGTTTAAACTGTAGACATCAACAGAACAAAAGGTGTTTAAACTGTAGACATAAACAGAACAAAAGGTGTTTAAACTGTAGACATAAACAGAACAAAAGGTGTTTAAACTGTAGACATAAACAGAACAAAAGGTGTTTAAACCGTAGACATAAACAGAACAAAAAGGTAAACTGTAGACATAAACAGAACAAAAAGTGTTTAAACTGTAGACATAAACAGAACAAAAGGTGTTTGGACTGTAGACATAAACAGAACAAAAGGTGTTTAAACTGTAGACATAAACAGAACAAAAGGTGTTTAAACCGTAGACATAAACAGAACAAAAGGTAAACTGTAGACATAAACAGAACAAAAAGTGTTTAAACTGTAGACATAAACAGAACAAAAGGTGTTTGAACTGTAGACATAAACAGAACAAAAGGTGTTTAAACTGTAGACATAAACAGAACAAAAGGTGTTTAAACTGTAGACATAAACAGAACAAAAGGTGTTTAAACTGTAGACATAAACAGAACAAAAGGTGTTTAAACTGTAGACATAAACAGAACAAAAGGTGTTTAAACTGTAGACATAAACAGAACAAAAGGTGTTTAAACCGTAGACATAAACAGAACAAAAGGTGTTTAAACTGTAGACATAAACAGAACAAAAGGTAAACTGTAGACATAAACAGAACAAAAGGTGTTTAAACTGTAGACATAAACAGAACAAAAGGTGTTTAAACCGTAGACATAAACAGAAAATAAAGTGTTTCAACTGTAGACATAAACAGAACAAAAAGTGTTTAAACTGTAGACATAAACAGAACAAAAGGTGTTTAAACTGTAGACATAAACAGAACAAAAGGTAAACTGTAGACATAAACAGAACAAAAGGTGTTTAAACTGTAGACATAAACAGAACAAAAGGTGTTTGAACTGTAGACATAAACAGAACAAAAGGTGTTTAAACTGTAGACATAAACAGAACAAAAGGTGTTTAAACTGTAGACATAAACAGAACAAAAGGTGTTTAAACTGTAGACATAAACAGAACAAAGGTGTTTAAACTGTAGACATAAACAGAACAAAAGGTGTTTAAACTGTAGACATAAACAGAACTGAAGGTGTTTAATTAGAACAAAAGGTAAACTGTAGACATAAACAGAACAAAAGGTGTTTAAACCGTAGACATAAACAGAACAAAAGGTGTTTAAACTGTAGACATAAACAGAACAAAAGGTAAACTGTAGACATAAACAGAACAAAAGGTGTTTAAACTGTAGACATAAACAGAACAAAAGGTGTTTAAACCGTAGACATAAACAGAAAATAAAGTGTTTCAACTGTAGACATAAACAGAACAAAAAGTGTTTAAACTGTAGACATAAACAGAACAAAAGGTGTTTAAACTGTAGACATAAACAGAACAAAAGGTAAACTGTAGACATAAACAGAACAAAAGGTGTTTAAACTGTAGACATAAACAGAACAAAAGGTTTTTGAACTGTAGACATAAACAGAACAAAAGGTGTTTAAACTGTAGACATAAACAGAACAAAAGGTGTTTAAACTGTAGACATAAACAGAACAAAAGGTGTTTAAACTGTAGACATAAACAGAACAAAAGGTGTTTAAACTGTAGACATAAACAGAACAAAAGGTGTTTAAACTGTAGACATAAACAGAACAAAAGGTGTTTAATTAGAACAAAAGGTAAACTGTAGACATAAACAGAACAAAAGGTGTTTAAACTGTAGACATAAACAGAACAAAAGGTGTTTAAACCGTAGACATAAACAGAACAAAAGGTAAACTGTAGACATAAACAGAACAAAAAGTGTTTAAACTGTAGACATAAACAGAACAAAAGGTGTTTGAACTGTAGACATAAACAGAACAAAAGGTGTTTAAACTGTAGACATAAACAGAACAAAAGGTGTTTAAACTGTAGACATAAACAGAACAAAGGTGTTTAAACTGTAGACATAAACAGAACAAAAGGTGTTTAAACTGTAGACATAAACAGAACAAAAGGTGTTTAAACTGTAGACATAAACAGAACAAAAGGTGTTTAAACTGTAGACATAAACAGAACAAAAGGTAAACTGTAGACATAAACAGAACAAAAGGTGTTTAAACTGTAGACATAAACAGAACAAAAGGTGTTTAAACCGTAGACATAAACAGAACAAAAGGTAAACTGTAGACATAAACAGAACAAAAAGTGTTTAAACTGTAGACATAAACAGAACAAAAGGTGTTTAAACTGTAGACATAAACAGAACAAAAAGTGTTTAAACTGTAGACATAAACAGAAAATAAAGTGTTTAAACTGTAGACATAAACAGAACAAAAAGTGTTTAAACTGTAGACATAAACAGAACAAAAGGTGTTTAAACTGTAGACATAAACAGAACAAAAAGTGTTTAAACTGTAGACATAAACAAAAAAGAATGTGCGTGTTAGTGGAAGAGACTTTCACGCCTAACAAAAGTTTGTGTCCACACAATGAGACACCATGCTCACTCTATCACGTACCGGTATGTGTATTGTATGTTTGAATGAAAGCATTCATTTTCCAGCCACTTAGACTCATCCAATAGGCCTCAAAATTTGTGTATACAAGCTCGTGGGTTGTATAAAAACAATATCTTATAGATTACAGTCTTTACAGACGTTACTTCAAAAGAGAGGATAATTGCAAAGTTTCTTTAATTTATAATTAATCCAGCATTTATTTATTTTGTTTTGTAAGTGGCCAGTTGGTATTGGATTTTCTATAAAGTTTTTAAGATGGCTTTTAATGAATTTCCAGAGGTCATCAACTGGCTTGTTAATGTCTTTTTCCGATAAGAATGTTTTGTTGAAAGTGTAATGCAGCTTGCTATAGCTGTGTTCGTTTGCATTTGTTCCAAAGTAAGAATTTTCTTTTGTGTTTTATATTTGTTACTGCTTTTGGTAGACTGTGTATTCTAACGAAATCATAGTCAGATAGTTCAGGGATTATTTTAAAATGTAAAGGTTTGCTAAGTGATTCCCCTTACAGAAAATGCCAAGACGTAAATGTGAAACACTTAACTTCAATGTTTGGGTCACAAACCTTTCTCTGATGTGTCCAATCTGTTTTCGTGTTTAGTGCGTTTTATTATAAGGGTAGTTTTTTTTTCAAGAAAATTTACTATATTATTATTTGGTTCCATTTCCACAGACTTGTTATCAGACGACATGATATGATTATTAAATAAATGGGAATGTCAATAAATCAGGAGAAATAGATCAAATTATCCCCCCTTAATTATCTCTTAAAAGCCACGCGAGGAACTTCAGTATTTGAAAAACAAAATCGTGCTCTGAGATTGAATCGCTGATAAAACAGGAAGTGCATGCTTGTAGGAAGTAGGAAACACTTTTACAACATAAAGCATGCTTGTAGGAAGTAGGAAACACTTTTACAACATAAAGCATGCTTCTAGGAAGTAGGAAACACTTTTACAAGTAAAATATGTTTTAAAAAAATAAAATAAATTATTTTGAATCAGCTTTGTAATTAATTTTTAATAGATCTACACAAGTCTAGACTAATAATAGGCTAAGGCTTGTCTTCGAGTCCAAAAATTTGTGAGGAATGCAGCATTTCCCGTGACTGCGCAGTCCCATCTGTGACCTACATACTTCGCCACATCCAGCACAAGCATAAACATTTCCCGCAGGTGGTCGATTTAGATTTTCTTTTCGCTGTCTACGTCTGTCCTCGGCAGCGTTTTTTTTTTATTCCAATGTGTATCCCGCAGCCTTTGTAAGTGACCTCCAGCTGTCTCGTTCTGAATCCGCATGAACCAATTGTTCTCTTCTATATCAGTTAAAGCAAGATGGCGCCTAACAATAATAAATTTGTACAATTGGAAATACTTTTATTATTTTTTAAAGCGCAATTGTCATGCATGCTCATTGTAGTATAGTCCAATCACCTTTGTTGACTAGTTTTGGTAGATAGGAGAGAAGGGGGGGGGGTCTAAGAGAACATGTTCGAACTCGAGATCTCAAGCATCCATGATGGAAAGCCGACACGCTAGCCATTTAACTATAAAAGTACTTATAAAAATTTAATGTTTTATGGTTAGCTTTTGTTACTTTCACATTTTTCGCCAACGAACTAATTCTTTATACAAGGCTTAGCTAGTACTTTTGCTATTAAAAACAAAAAAAAATTAATTACGACTAATTGATAAAATAATTTTTATTGATTCAGGATTCATGTGATTTTTCAAAAGCAATTTAAAAAAGAAAAAAAAAAGCAGTTGAGTCTGAGTTCGACCTGTTTGTTTCCATTGCGATAATGTTTCAAAATTCCTAGATGGAAATAATTCATGTTGATTTCAATCATCTTATGTACATTTAAATAGATTAATTACCTAGATCTTTCTAGATTATGTATCTAAACATTACAAAATAATAATAGTGCAAAGTTTCAAATTGATATGAGAATGGGAAGTTGGAGAATGAAAATTGTACAAGTTTTATACCAGACAGAGAGAGTTGATATGAGCTTTGTAAAAACTAAAAATCAGTATACGTCAAGCCTACTCGAATTTTAGACAGTGTGTCTTTTATCACAAACATTCTCGTGGAAAAAGTTTTAGGTGTAGACTATTGCATTCAGTGGCGTATCCAGGGGACGGCGGGTGGGACTACATAAAATATATACATTTGTCGCTACGTTTGTCGCTACGTCTGTCAACTGCGTTTACACTATATTCTTGTATTGCTTCCTGAGGACTGTCCTTGTGCCAGTTTGAATTACGTAGACATTAAGCTTATACTATTGGGATAAGAGGGGGGTGGGCGCCGACAAAACTTGCTTCCCCTGGCGCCTGTCACCCACGATACGCCAATGGTTGCGTTATAAACGATATAGATCTAATACTATCAATATAATCCACGTCATTAAGTTAGACGTTCAAGACTTGCCTATCAATCCAAAGCCAGCTGGACCACATGTGTTTGCTCTAAAGAATGTTATTGCAGGTTGAAGTTAAACATAAAATTATTTTTAAAAATGTACTGTGTGTGTGTTGGATAAATGTCGCTTTGAAACCAGTTTCCTTCTTACTGTGTAGGTTAAAAGACAAGTCGGGGACCAAGCCGCCTATCTACTTCAATGCTAGCTCGTCCTATTCAATTCAATTGATTACCAACTGATCTTTTTTTAAACTGTTATTTTTCATTTCTTGTATGTGATATGCGTTTAAATATTGTGGTAATTGTTCACTCTACATGCTTAAACATTTATATGCCTTCTAAATTACTTGTGCACGCATGACTAAAACATTAGATCATGAACTAGATCTATTACCCCGTGATCTAATGCTTAGTATACTACATGCTATTATTCTAACTTAGTAACATTTCTTTTTCTGTGTTAGCTAAGATAAGTCACTCCAATTATTTGTATATCTATTAGGTCTATTCTTAGTGGTCTCCCTTAATTGAATTCACTGGAGTATTAATATCTCAGCCTACACCCAAATGATTTAAACTTTGGACATTATAATATTTGAGGAGTGGAGGGACTGAAACATAGATTCAGTTAAAAAGAATTCCTGGACATGATATCAAAGACATCTTGAAATGTTTGCAAAGCATTGATGCCTTTTTTTAAATTCAATCAACACGAATAGAGATCTTCAACTCTTCTTGGCGATGGCTATATTGTTAACTCTGACAATAGAGTGTCAAGACTTCATTCAATACTCGGATACAAGCGAGTGGGCTTTCCTCTACTACGGAATTATTTCCCCTGTTAATCAACATGTTTCTCCATTGCTCATGATCAATATCACCCCACCTCCTTCTTGTTTTCCATGACAATGGATGATCAGACCTTCTCTTTCTAAAGTATATGCCACATGTACTTGACTTGCCTAAACTACGGGACATGAGGATTCAACTACTGAAGTCATGGAGAGCCATGTAGTTCAACTTTCAGTCTCTTACCTGAACTATGATGTTATATCATTAGCATATAGAATATATGTAGAGATAAGACCAATGCTTATATATTTAGCATATAGAATATATGTAGAGATAAGACCAATGCTTATATCATTAGTATATAGAATATATGTATAAATAAGACCAATGCTTATATCATTAGCATATAGAATATATGTATAAATAAGACCAATGCTTATATCATTAGCATATAGAATATATGTATAAATAAGACCAATGCTATTTCCTTGTCTGCCCAATCATTTGGATTCCATTCGTCCATTTTTCTCCTATCACTAACTTAGTATTTCATCTTTATTTCATTTCCGAACTGCCAGGTACAAGATGCCATGGGAGAATCTTCCAAACACAAACTGCCTTCGGAAATTCTGTAGCACAGATGACGACTGTTGCAGGCGATACAACAAGTGTAATGTCCAGGCCCGCATCTGCTACGACTGCTGGTACGGTCACCCTTGCAACTCCAACAGAGACTGCTGTGAAAAGTTCCCCTACTGTAACCCAATGCTAAACACATGTAGCAAATGAAACCACCATCAAAGGGAAATTACTCTAATAATTTGATTTATCAGAAGTGTCAGAATAATACTTTATAAAATTGTGATTGTTACAAAAACAAAATTACATTAGAAATCCGGTATTTGAAAGGTAAAGTTTAAATAAATTAATTTAAGTTAACTTATTAAATTAAATAATTGGTTTAAAGAAACTATCACATCTATATCAATACTTCAAGGTACAGAGTATCTAGATAATTATATGTTTGGGAATTTTGCATACATGTACCTGTATTTAATCTTATGCTTTGAAATAGAAAGCTTGTAATGAACTAATGTAATGACTTCATAGGTGCCAAGTTTGAAATACAAAGCTTGTATTTATCAAGTGTAATGAAATTATGTAATAACTGCCAACTCTTATTTTTCCTGTATATGGAGTGATCTTTGACTAAACCTACATCCCATAAAAACTGAATTATGAAATTCTTTTATTTCTTAATATTTTATCCACTGCTTTAGATCTATAACAGATTGACCTCTGAATGTTTGTATTGCCCTCCTTCTATTTAAAACTGAACTTTCTTTAACATTCAAATGATTTTTTTGGTTGGTGAAAAGTTTAAAGGCTAAAATAAAACATGTTTACAAGTCTGAGTTGCTTCATTTTTTTTTTTATTGTTCAATTATATTTTCCTAAAAGGCAAGTTTTTAAAAAAAAATGACATTGGAAATTGTGAAAAAAACTGGCAAGCATAAAACAAAACTAGTATTTAGAGAATAATGTATAATCTATATATATAATTCTCTTCTTCCCTCAAGAGTTTGGACAAGAAGCAAGAAGTAAAGGAAAGATCACTCTCTTATTTCTGCGCAGTCACCCCATGAAATAACAGGGGGGGGGATGGAGAGAACATGTGGGTAATCACACGTCGCTTCGGAACCCTGACCACTCCCATCCCCTTCGTCTTGCGGGAGGTTGGACTAAAAAGTAAACTATCTTCAACTCTGAAGGAACATCCGAAACATGTAAAACATTTTACAAACAAACATTTTACGAACACTAAATAGCAGGGCCGGACTTAAGCATTGTGGGGCCCTATTCGAAATGGATTTGGCGGGGCCAAGTTTGGGTAGGGAAGCAGTCAATAAGTGAAATTTAAGAGTTTGAATTAGAAAATAAATTCATCTATGCATTTTATTCATTCTTTACTACGTACAGAATTACTTTACGAGCCTTTCGTATAGCAAAGTCATACAATATATCATAATAATTCTGCTTCCTACATAGATCCCACTCAATAGCAAGAATTACCAAATGTTTCAATTTATCTTTGAGAATTGTTGACCTCAAGTAATTCTTCATTAGTTTGAGGCACGAGAAGCTTCTTTCACCTGATTACACAATTTCGGGAGATTTCCAGGAGCTCCTGGTAAATCGACAGGAGGGCGCGGGAAATCTGTTTTAAGTTATAAAATGGTTTAATTTAATAATTTATACACCTCGAATTAGTGCGGGTCCTATGAAAGTGCAGATCCTTTGAAAGTGGGGGCCCACTGCAGTCGCATAGTTTGCAGTGGCCTAAGACCGGCCATGCAAAATAGCGGCGAATGCTATGCTGCCGGTTGACTTGTTTTTTATATTACTTTAACTTAAATTGATATTACAATAATTCAGATATTGTTTTGTTGAAACAAGTGTCCTAAGGTATATTTGCAACATATCTCAAAAGTTAAAAAAAAATGTGTAAACTAATTTTTTGGCAATAATACATAAAACACTGAGCCATAATGTACAAATACAAATTCTTATTTATTCAGAAAGACACAAAAATAAAGGCACATTTCTTATTCCATAAACCAAGAAAAATGTATGAAAGTGCTCATTCTTCCTTAGTGCCATTAGAGCATGGAACAGTTATCCTGAAGATCAGCCAGGAAAACCAATGATTAGCCAACTTTAAGTCTCTAAGTAACAAGTGGGAATATATTGAACACATGGATCTGAGTAGAACTTAATGAACTTCTTTTTTGAAGGAAAGTCTGTAACATATAAGATAAAATAATTTAAGAAAAAAACTGTTCAGTATTTCTAAATATGTTTTTAATATGAAAATTCTTGTGCATGAATAAGGAATTCATAAATAAAAGTTCAAACTTATTAAAAGCAGGTACATATAAACATCCAGAAAATAAAAGCAAAAAAAAATTTTATCGATTCTCAAAAATTTTTTTAAAAATTAATACTCCATCACCCCAGACAAAATCACCAAAAATATGATGTATAAAATATTGAAAAAAATCTATGTATAAAAAATATAAAGAACATTTTGCATGATATGAGATAAAAAATCATACTTCGTATATTTCTAATTGAAGCTTCTCGTCAGGCAGTGAACAAATACAATTATTGGAAAAAAATTAACATAAAGCACTGAGTAGTAATTTCACTAAATGCAGTAACAAATTTTAAGCTTCATGAAATATCTAAATCTTTACTTCTGTTTCTTAACAAAAGTAGAGTTATCTCCTCATTGGAATATACCCTAAGTGATGAAATAAATGCTCATCTCACATTGAACCAAATTTTATTTCATTTAATTACTGAAAGGAAAAACAAAAGTGTGGAAAATGTTATCCACTAATAAAGGTTAAATCACTACAACATGAATAAATATTACAACTTTTAAAAAAAATTCATCAAGATATTTTTTAATTAGCACAAAATATTAACTTTATTACAAAGTACTTCTCAGAGTTGAACAAGTGACCATCAAATACTCGAATAGTGATAATCTCAATAGTACAACCAACATAACAAGAGAAAAGCTAAATGTAGTAAACAACACTAAATAAAACACATCAAAGACATTATATCCACAAAATCAAATTATATCTTAAGATACATTAACATTATGAACTTAGTATATTAAAAAAATGCCTGGAATGATTTTACTGCAAGTGTGATAAAATACAATTAGTCTCAATGTATAAATAATAATTCAATAAATTGTATGTTTATGATATTCACCATACAAAGTTGACATTTATTATCTAATAGAACAGTGATGCCCACACTAATTCAATCTGTGGGCCATTTTAATTTCCAAAAACTAATGTCGCAGGCCACATGATGGAAAAGAAATAAACTTATTGAAATTGACATGAAAATATTTTATTACAAACCCTAGGATCTAGATCTGAATTATTGGGATATTAGAATTTTTCTCTATACTTTACACTTCATAAAATGGCCTAATTTCTGTTTATAATTTGTTGTTCTTGTTTTTTAAAAACGTCCACTTTCTTTATAAAAACAAACATGTTGGCTAGCAAAAAAGTAAAGATCCGTTCACTTTTCCTAGTAGATTCTATAATCCTATTTCATGTACACACAAATGTTAAATGCCTTGGTAGTAATCCATTAGAAAAAAGTAAAGGTCCTAACGTAGGACATACATTTGGAACATTTGGGGGGGGGGGGGGGGGGGGGGGGTGATTTCTATATTTTGTGCCGACGTATTGGCAGGCCGTATGGAAGCTCATCGCCGTCCAATCTGGCCCGCGGGCCGTATTTTGGGCATCACTGTAATAGAATGACAATCAAAGTCAAGAAACAAAATATTGTACCAAAAGCTGCAATCAAATAAAATATATGTTAAAGCACAAAATCTCCAATACACCATTCTGTTATTATTGACTACCCTGGGTAATGTCCTTACTTAATCACTTGGACTTTCTTATTTGTAACTATTAAGTAAAACTAAGTTCCATCAGACAAATTTATGTTTCCATTATCAATTTTCATTTAAAGGTTAGAAGTCAATCTGAAGACATTAAGTTGGCAAATGAAAAAGGGGAATAACTTATGGGAATTCTGAATGAAAGCCAAAAGCAAAGTTTGAAAATAGAAGAGAACAAGTTTCACTCCACATTTGATCAACATGAAACTTCAACCATTTAGATTTCATCTAGGTTAGCAGACGCCATGAAAGACTTCATCATTACAACCTTTATGTCTTGGGAACAATTTATTTCTCTATTTTCTTACGAAGTCTGGCATACTCTCTCAGCCTGAAATATAATTGATTAAATATAATTAACTTTTAGCAATAGATGTATTATAGCATGACACTTTACATATAAACAGTAATGTGAAAAGACTCTGAAAATTTGAGATTTACTAAACCTATATTTGAGAACCATGGAAATCCAAATAAAGAACTGCTGAATACTTTTTAAAATAAATCAAATAAAATTCGAGCGAGTTTCTTAAAAAATATTAAGACTCCTTGTGCAAAGCACAAAGTTTAATACATTTAGATAGGAGAACATTCTTTTCTTCTTCCTGTACTTGGCATCTGGTACAGACAGACTGAGACTAAACATGTTGGCTTTAACTGATGTGACAAGCAACTTTAAAGAATTGGCATGTTTTGAAAGTATAAAGAGACATGAAGAAACTAATAGTAAATAAAATAAATGAGAAATGGACAAGCTCTCATCCGAATCACAAGAAAGAAGATGCCTATTATAAGCTATTTCGACGAGATCAACGTCTAATCTTTCGACTCAGGACCGGACACGACAGAATGAGACAACATATGTAAAGGAAGCTCAAAATTGGAACCAGTGAAATCTGCCCGTGTGGAGTGTCACTAGAGAATGCTGATCATATCCTTCAAAACAGTTCTCTTTACCATGAGGCCCGTTCAAGACAGTGGCCCCAAAACACCCCAATAGAATGAAAACTATATAGAGAGGTCCCTGATTTGGAAACCACTGCACAGTTCATCTCATATATTGGTCTAGTCATTTGAACGCTCCAACATAAAAATGAGAACAAGGAAGAAGAAGAAGAAGAGAGTATAAAATACAGGACTTGTTTCAATGTTTTTAAACTAAGAGCTATACTTTTGTTTGTTAAACTATTTATCCTGATTAAATTATTCATGAATGAAAAGTAAAGGTTCAGTACCAACTGTGAGAAAGCTTTTGAATCTCTCCTGAGTTTTGTAAGAAACAATCAATAAGACAAGGGAGAAATGCTTTAGATGTAAAAGAATGTTCAGCTACAAAACTATGTGTACATATTTAGATGTGACACACTAATTGTTCATGTCTGTTGCAGGTTGTTGGCAAGAAGTAGATCTAGTAATAAAAGACACTGGGCTTGTTTAGATTTAAGACACTGAGTTCAAGATCTAGATTCTGAATCAAGTTCAAGGTCTAGATTCTGAATCAGGTTCAAGACCTAGATTCGGAATCATTTCACTTGATTCAAGTATATTCAAAGAGAAAACTTTGATTTCCAAAAACATTTCAGGAAATAGAATCTAGATCTAGAATGCTTAAATCAAAAAGAGTTGCGCACATTGTGTGAAATCCACATCATTAGATCACATTTTTCTAAAAAGGTCAAAAAATAATTTCTCAATTTCTTGTTGAAAAAAAAATAATTAGAAAACCTTTCTGAAACAAAACAAATTCAAATATAAGGCTGATGAAAATTTCTGAATTTAAAAAAATAAATTTTAAAATTTAAGAACTTTTTTAGTCCAAAAACTATTATGGCATTTTTTAGAAGTAATATTCTTCAAAGTCAGAAAAATGTGTAATTACTGAAAAGGGTAATTCGAAAGTTGTTTTTAGTATTAAAAAAGTTCCAAAATATTTTTGAACATTGTCACAAATGAAGTATGGATTACTTTGCACCAAAAAGCAGAAACTTTAAAAGCCTTTCATTATTTGCCATCACCCCAATGAGAATCTCTAGAATTGACACCCATCAAGACAATATAAAATATATTTGACTCAAGTTACCTTAATGCATTAATCTTAATAAAGCCTCCAGCATCCACTGGTTCATAATCACCTTGGACATTCATACTGTAGGACAGAAAAAAAAAATTTCTATTATACACAATGAAAGAATATTGCATAAATTTAAACATGTTTTTTGTTCAGACTTAACGAGTAAGCGCTTCTAATATGATTCTGAAAGCATCATTTACATTTTCAAACAAACAGTTTCAGTTTGTCTCTATTTAACTATGACAGCTTTATAGTAAATAATAGACATTGTAAGTTCATATTTTAGATAAATAGATATAAAGGAATGTTTATTAAAGTACATTTGATTTAACAGTACATTGTGAGGTTCAAAGAGACTATCAATGTAAAGATGGCCTTTATACAAGAGTAAAGGATGGTCATTTTTGTTAATTTTTTTAAATGTTTATTTTTAAAGACATTTTTGTATTCAGAATTTGCTTAGGGTATGGTAAGAATTTTTCAAACAGGAAATAGAAGCTACTGAATTAAAGTGATCAGCAACCGTATTTTAAAATTCTAAACAATGTTTTAACTCGATGCTAACTAAATGAACTGAAGAGTAATTAGTGCTAACACAAAGATCAGAAATGATGATTTAATGAGAAAATCTGTAAGATTAAACTCTTGATAGGAAGCAATACAAAATAGATCTAGATTTATTCAACACTGACATACACATCTTTTACATAAGCTATATTTTCAAGTGTAGTCAAATGAAACTTATTTTTAAAACAAATGACAATACCCTAACATGTTCATTTACCATTTAAAACAAAATGGGACCTTTAAGACTGACCTGACCAGTTCTTTATTGTAGAGAGAGAGTGGAGACTTTCTGCCTAGAATGTAGACACCTCCTTTAAATAACTTTAATGTCACAACACCTTCAACATTCTCTTGGCTCTTGGCAATACAAAATCTAGTAAACTCACATTCTGGACTGAACCAGAAACCTACAGACACAAAATGGTAGAGCATTCACAAATGGGTTAAGATTACAGTGTAAGACTAATGGATAACATTACATGAAAACCAAGAAAAAGATTATTAGTGGGGTTGTTCCATATTTCTTCTGTGTCACAGTATAGTAGTGTTTACATCTCAAGCCTCAATAGTTTCTTAGTTGATAAAGAATATAAAAAGCATTGTAGGTCATTATTTAGTGGATTTAATTCATTTATTAGAGGCAAATATAATTTATTAATTATTATAGCTAGATAGAAGGTGCTGAAACATATAAAAGATTCTAGTATGTATTACTAAGATCTAGATCTACAATTATATAGATCTATTCAGAGCATTTGGATAACCAACTCTGTAAAATATAAACGTAATATTTTCATCCACACCCCTCCCTACCTAAATAGTACGCCTAAATAGGCTGTCAAAATGACTGGTCAGATGTGTAGACCTAGTCTACTGTAGTGTGTAAACGATGATGAAAAGACCACCTCATGTTTTTCCTTGTGTGTAACTCAATATAGTTTTTTGTATGTTGAGTGGTCAGGTAAGAAAATAAACACTGGTTAGACACTTATGTTACTGTAAATCTAAGCTTACACTAGTTACACAGGTAAAATGTTGCTTAACACTCCCACTACTATTTACTTTCCTTACTAGATCTAAATGCAAATATCTAGATCTAATTCTTTAACAAGATTGTAAACTTTACTGTAAGGTTTTCCATTATATGATGTCAATAGAATAAAAATAAATGCAAGTAGCCTATTTTCTAAAGATTTTAATTCAAGGAAAAAAAATACTTTATCTTATTTATCCAGACTTAGCCTTTTTATTTTTATTTTGCAACATATCTATGAAACATTTTCCTTATTTCTGATTTTATTGTGGATAAAGAATAAAGATTTATACAAAGATCATAGTATTGGATTGAACAATACAGTTAGGTAGATTAGCTATGTCAAGACTAAACAAACACATCTGTTGTGCCAAAGACTTCTCTATATCTCCAAAGTTGCATAGTGCAGCTACATCAAGATACAATAGGGAACTAGAGCTAATAAACTATTTTTTAGCATCTCTGATATAAATAAATTATTGAGCTATTCATAAATCTATTCACTTGACATGCTATAGAGGTTAAAGCTCTAGCAATAGAAATGTAATGGAATAATCAGTCCACAGGCCTTTGTGGGTCCTTAAACATGTGACTTAGGGTTAGGGTTTTAAGTAGGTCAAAGATATGGAACAATTCCATTATGGCTCCTGGATTTCAAAATGCAATAATGGGTGATCTCTATACCTCACCTACAAGCTGTGTCTGTATAAAAAATCATTAGTATTTATCTACACCCAAATATATATGTTTCAAAAATGTCTCTGAACCATTAGAAGGTATTTCTGGGCTATTCATATCATGTTAATCACAGAACTAGGAGTCAATGGAAGTGGGCAGAGATTAACGTCAGATTTCGATATCAGAAAATTCATTCTGTTTGATCTTGTATCTCTATTATTTAGATCTACTATAAATTATTTCTTCAAATGCTATTCTACACATAAACTGAAGATTGTTCATGCAACCATGAGCCCAGCATACATATGAAGTGAAGAGTTAATAAATGTTTTACCTTTATAAACCTGATCACCAAACTGAATATCTAGTGTTCTTTTGATTTTTCTCAATTCCTTCAAAAAATATTAAATAATTGAAAAATAACAAAAAAATAACAAAACAAAGTACCACAATGATTCTTAAACTAAAACTTTTCAGGACAAAACATTTAATAAAAAAAAACATTATGATTAATAGGAAAAGCTTTTTGCTGACAATATATTTAAAATATTAGTTCCATAAATTATTTAAGAAAAACAAACAAACAAAAAAATGTGTACATATTTAAATATTGTTAGACAAATGTATTGGCTTTGTACTTACTCTGTCCATAGTGAACACTTCAATGTCTGTGTGAGCTGTCAGTAGAATAGTTCCCCCAGGTGTCTCATAAATACCTGAGAAACAGAAAAACAAAAAGACAAAGTTAGACTGATAAAAGAAAAAGAAAAGCCCAATGCATTTATTCTAGTATCTTACCCAAAACATTTCTCATACACCTTTATATTAGCATCTCAACATTCAGATTATACACTTCTTTCACTGTAGCATCTCAACATTCAGAGTAAACACTTCTTTCACTGTAGCATCTCAACATTCAGAGTAAACACTTCTTTCACTGTAGCATCTCAACATTCAGATTATACACTTCTTTCACTGTAGCATCTCAACATTCAGAGTAAACACTTCTTTCACTGTAGCATCTCAACATTCAGAGTAAACACTTCTTTCACTGTAGCATCTCACTCAAAAGTATGTACACTTTATTCTAGCTTATTATACACTTTATTCTAGCATCTCACCCAACTGATGACACACTTTATTCTAGCTTATTATACACTTTATTCTAGCATCTCACCCAACTGATGACACACTTTATTCTAGCTTATTATACACTTTATTCTAGCATCTCACCCAACTGATGACACACTTTATTCTAGCTTATTATACACTTTATTCTAGCATCTCACCCAACTGATGACACACTTTATTCTAGCTTATTATACACTTTATTCTAGCATCTCACCCAACTGATGAAACACTTTATTCTAGCTTATTATACACTTTATTCTAGCATCTCACCCAACTGATGACACACTTTATTCTAGCTTATTATACACTTTATTCTAGCATCTCACCCAACTGATGACACACTTTATTCTAGCTTATTATACACTTTATTCTAGCATCTCACCCAACTGATGACACACTTTATTCTAGCTTATTATACACTTTATTCTAGCATCTCACCCAACTGATGACACACTTTATTCTAGCTTATCTCCCCTATAGATTAAACACTTTAATTTATTGAAGTATCTCTTTTAAAAAAGTTCAAAGTACATTCACATTTGGATCCCAATAATTAATGCCTTCTAGTTTTAAAAATAACAGGTTTTACTTTTCTATCTCATACTATATGATTCTATTGTTTGTAATTATTTGATCAGTTGTTTTTTTTGCTCATAAGAAAAATTTACTATTCTTCATTAAAGAAAATAGCTTTAAGACAAATCTAGCTAAGAGCTGGTAACTACTTACCTCTAGACTTCATCCCAATAAATCTATTCTCTACCAAGTCAACTCTGCCAATACCGTGTTTACCACTGAGGAAAAAAGTTTCTAAGATAATGTCATATATCATTGACATCTACTCAAGCAAATCAGATCAAATCTTGTACAAGTTTAAGAACAACTAGTCACTGCACTAAAAAGATCAACTTAGGCATCACTTGCATAGAGAAAAGTAACTGGCAGCAGATGGCCTTTGAAAGAGACAGTTGGAAGTCCTCAGGAACACTGCTGGACACACGTCAAAAGAAAAGCTCTTGCCAAAGACAGGCCAGAAGATATAGACCCCAGCAGACTACAAGTTTGTCTGCATCAGATGTGGCAAAATATGCAGGTTGCAAATGGTTTGCGTAGACATGTGAAACACCACACTCATTTCTTAATCTTCAGAATGAAAGACATTGCTTCTTAGCTGTAATTTCATTTACTGCAAGTAGAGGACTTGGTGGAAAACAGGTTTTAATGTGGTCTCCCAAATCCCAGGTAGTTTGTATTGAAATCAATGCAGCTATAATACTAAAGACAAATGAGAGTACACTAATTGTCACTTAACCCATCATTGCTAGATCTTGGTCTAAGAATGAAAATTATAAATGCACCAGAAGAACAGAGAATGTGAGAAAAAAAATTTTGTTCATGTATGTATATTGTCTATCTCAATTGGGATTGAAGAAGATAAATATTAATTATGGAAAATTAGATGGAGTTAATCACTATTATTTATTTAAGCTGATTGCCAATTAAATTACAATTTCTCTCACTGTGTTTTACACAATGAACAAAATGTCTTTTTAAATAAAAGTTCTTTTTTAGCGGCCCCCATAAGGGGAAAAAGCCGCTATTAGGTTTGTGCAAAATGTCCGTCTGTCACACTCAGATCTCGAAAACTAGAAGAGATATGAAAAATATTATTTCATCATTAAATCCGGCTTGAAAAGTTTAGGTGCAACGGCTACTTTTGGTTTTCTAAAAGCAAACCGTTTAATTTATAAAATTAATTATGCAAGCGATTTTTTCATAAAAATACACCAATTCTAAAACAATTACGTAAATGTAAGGGAGGCAATGTTACAATATGCTAACAAAGATGGACAATTTTTGTGTATTTTCAGTATCACTAAGTCAAATATATTTTTAAAATGTACAGGAAATGTTTACAACAAATACAAATAATAGTTAAAGACGTTTTTTCTGGTCAACTAGCTGCTAAAATTAAAAGAAAACATTTCTGTTTGTTTATAAAGGCTAATAATGCACTTTGTATGTAAATATCACGCACATTTTTTTAAATGGACTTTTTATGCAGCGATTTTCGTGCAGTAGCGTAACGTCGCAACATGATCAGGTGCTAAACCAATTCCTTAAACTTTTTTTAAAAATCAGATTTTATTTATTTTTTGTTTAGTGCCCCCATCCGAATAAAAGAAGCTTATTTTTGTGCGTTTTGTCTGTTGGTCGGTCTGTCCGTCACGATTAGATTTAAAAAACTAGAACTCTAAAAGCTATTGAAAATCTGATTTACCCTTTAATGTTCCTCCCATAACATCTCAATAGTTTTAAGTATCTAAAATTGATTGTTCCGGATTTTTTTGTGCAAAACTAATCAACGCCAACAAATGTTTGTTTGCTCTTCTAACTTATATTACATTCAATTTCCATGCTTAAACGTTGCAAAAACACATTATCAATAATATGTTGTTCCGTTTTTTATGTAAATAGCATATTAATGCTAAATCATAATCTCTATACTGACTTATATTTCATTAAGTGTAAAAATGTTCTGGATATTGTTTTATAAAACATGAATTATGCCTAATGATTGTTTGAAATCGCATAAGGCTTTTAAAAAAAGTAATTTACTAGAATTGATTACTGAAAATTACTTTTTAGACATTTAATTTTCTTGTAAAACATAACATAGAAGTTTTGTAATCGATAAAGAAAGTTCCGGATTTTGTTTCTTACAAATCGTCGCCAGAAATTTCCGAATTTATTTAAAAATCTACTAACGCCAAATAATTGTTTGAACTCCCTCTTCTAATTAATAAACAAATAATCTTCTCATTTACGAAATAATGTTTTTACGGATTTTTATGAAAAATATTTTAACTCACTACTCTCTTACAGTACATTTAACTTTCTACCTAAAACATTAAAAAATCTAATTATCGTTAATATTATGTTCCGATTTTTAAGGAAAACAGAATCCAAACACCAAAGTAAGGTATGAAAATCTCTCCACGTGGCTGTAGTACATCTAATTTTTATACGAGACCATCCAAAAAATTTAATTAACGGTATTACATTTATCTGAAATTCTCTTTTTCTTTTACTATTTATACAAACATCCGGAACAATCTATTATATAAACTTTTCAATTGTGTTCATACCTAAAAATTATTGCAATGTTTTGAAACGTAAAATAAAGGTTAATCAATTTTTAATAACTTTTAGTTGTTTTTTTTATATCAAGATAACGGACAGACCGACTGACAGACAAAACGCAAAAACAATGTGGCTTTGATCCTTTTTAAATAATATCTATTAGAACTCAGTGCACCAATGTCTATGAACCCTCGTTAAATATCTCGTGTAAATAAAGACATTTTTTTTTATGGTACCGGTACTAGCCTATTGTGAGGTAATGGATTTTTTTTTCTTTGACGTCATATGAATGGACTCTTTAAATGTAATGTTAAAAGAACGCACTCGGTGCACCAATGTCTATTAACCCTCGAAAAAATTGCTTGTATTAATGAAAACATATTTTAGTCTAACTAAGCCGTGTGACGTAGTGTTTTTTTTTCCTTTGACGTCACATGGAATGAATTCTTTAAATGAAATGCTAAAAGAACGCACTCGGTGCACCAATGTCTATGAACACTCGAGAAATGGCTCGTGTTGATAAAGGTGATTTTTAGTCTAGCTAGGCCTTGTGACGTAGTGTTTTTTTTTCCTTTGACGTCATATGGAATGAATTCTTTAAATGAAATGCTAAAAGAACGCACTCGGTGCACCAATGTCTATGAACACTCGATAAAAGGCTTGTAATGATGAAGGCGATTTTTATTCTAGCTAGGCCGTGTGACGTAGTGTTTTTTTTCCTTTGACGTCATATGGAATGAATTCTTTAAATGAAATGCTTAAAGAACGCACTCGGTGCACCAAAGTCTATGAACACTCGATAAATGGCTCTTATAGATGAAGGCGATTTTTAGTCTAGCTAGGCCGTGTGACGTAGTGTTTTTTTTTTCCCTCTGACGTTATATGGAATTAATTCTTCAAATGAAATGAAAAAAGAACTCGGTATAGTAATGTTTATTAAGCCTCGTTATGTGACTCGCGTTTAAAAAAGGAATGATATCTTGATTTAGATCTAATCTAGATTTTTTAAACTAGATCTAGATTTTTATTACAGTATATCTAGATCTGGATTTATATTCTAATTAAAATTATTTTAGAGTCTAGATCTAGAATTTCTAGATCTAGTTTAGACTAAAATAGACTAGATTAAGATGTAGAATTTCAATTTCTAAACTTAAAGTGTAAAAAAAAAGTGTAGATTTTCATTTCCAAACGTTTTGATCAATATTGTAATGTTTTAATATACTAAAACTAATCTACTATTTTTTTATTAAATTTAAATTTACGGCAAATGAATCTTTGAAACATTATTACTTTTGACCATCGGATGGCTGCCTGGTCGTGCGGTTTGCGCGCTGGACTGTCGTTCAGATTTATGGATGACCCAGGGTTCAAACCCTGCCCGCTCCCATCCCCCGTCGTCCTGCGGGAGGTTTGGACTAGGAAGTAATTATCTTCAACTCTGAAGGAACATCCGAAACGTGTAAAACATTTTACATCAAAATTAAATCACCTCTTGAATATTATTTGCGAATATGCAAATCCGACAGGGATCCGACTTCGACGGGGGCCGCCTCTGAGTTTGTGTAACACAAACTCTCTTTGTAATCTTGTTTTAATTATTTATTTATTTACTGTCATTATTCAACATTACTGTTAGTATTACCTTTGTGCTAACAGAAAGTCTGAAGTAAAGCTAGAATCAAAGAAACACAGTAGTTAACAAGAAAACCTACCCAACTTTGTTGAGGTAAACAAAAATATCCAGAGCTTCAGTAAGTTCTAACCCTTGCTCCTGATTAGTCACTTTGATGGGCACTCCTATAATAGTACAAGAGTTTATTACCGCATGGAGCAAAATATATTAATCTATATTATATGCTCTGACTGTCATACCTTTTTTTTTTAAAATGAGTTTTATATATATAATTTAAAAATTAAAAAAAATAATAGTTTGATCTTTTATCTAACCTTTTTTAAATTCAATTTCAATAACATCAGAGTTATCAGGTGCCTTTTCTGGGTCTGCTGTCATTTGAAATAAGCCAGCAGGTGCTTGATGATTAGGATCTTCAAGAACACCAGATTCATAGCTATAAGAAAGATGACAAACTTTGTTGTTTTATTGATTTTTAAGCATTCTTAAATGTTGTGTTAGTATAAACAATGAAAAGATCATAGAACAAATAAATAACTACTTTCTTTTTCTTCTTTGAATGAAGATGTGTATTCCTCTCAAATGACATTTCAACAATAATAGGCAAAAATGTTTGAAGTTCTAATACAAACGACTGGACTGAACAAATATCAAAGAGAGCAACATGTATAAGGAAAAAATCAGATAAAGATGGTTGAAGCCTTCAGGAATGTTGGAATAAAATAGTAAGAAAATGACTAAAATGTTTTCAAACTTTGAGTGGCTCTTTCACTATTATGTTAATGCTAGAGTAGTTTTGTGATAAAGTATTCCATTCCATCGCTTTTTTTTTTATATATCTGGATTTAAATACTTGTCTAACTGGGTAGGAAATACAGAGTTTACCCAAGGTGTAGTAGCTGGCAGTAAAGTTTATACATTTGTGCAAGTCACATGGTTAATCAAGGAAGGATATAATATATATATAGTGCAAACTTAAAATCACAAAATAATTAAACAAATCACTATATGCACAACATTTGTTTACCTGATATGCATTAAGTTGGCATCCATACTCCAGGGACTTGAAAGAGTGACAGGAAGTGGTATACCATGTTCCTGTGGAAATAAAATAGTGAAAACACTATGTAATCTCACATGCACAACTTACACAAGGATCAGCATAGGACCTAATTAACTTTTTTTGTTTTTGAAGAAACACCTGTAGTTTATAAAATAATAAAAACAAAAAAACAATGGTGAACAAAACTGCCCATAGAGAATCAATGCATTTTGAGCAAAGACTTAATCTGTTAATTTGCTGTTTAAAAACATCACATAAACGCATTGCCAGTGCACACTTTTCATTTTCTCTTAAACCCCTGGCTTAGCATCATTTTTGTTGAGCAAAGTTGCTACTATCATTACCACTGAAAGGTGGTACAGAGAAGAACAAAACTGCTCACATAAATATCTCCTACCACATTTTGGGTCAGGGGGAGGGGGGTTGAGTGTTAACTGAAAGCCTATAAGCCCACCAGCCCTCATCAGAGGAAAGTAAAAGTAGTTGGTCCATTTTTGGGATACACTACAAAATGTTCAACAGGTCTTGTGGGCCAAGTGACCAAAGGGAAATCACCAACACAACTTTTCTTACCTCAGCGTATTTGAAAAGGTCAGTGCGACCTTTGAATCTCTGGTAAAATTCTGGTAGCCGCCAAGGTGATATGACCTATAGGAGGAAGAAATGTGTAAACTGAGATATTAACACATCACACTTGAAACATATCACAGCTTCTTCAACAAAGGTTATATTTTTTAATTAAAAAGGACATATTTTACTTAATTTCTTTTTCCATAACTAAGGTCTAATGATTGAATTATTATTAACAATAGTTTTAAAAAGTTAAGTTTTGTTTTCAAAGACCATCACTTAAATATAAATAGGTAGGTTTTCCAAATTATTTAAAGAACTGTACTGGGTATGTATATGTGGAAGTAGATCCTGTTTGCATGTCTCTGAACTAAAATACCTCAATTGTAGGATGAAGAGCATACGCTCCTAGTTCAAATCTAATTTGATCATTTCCTTTGCCAGTGGCACCATGGGCAACATAATGAGCTCCTTCATCCACTGCAACTTTCACCATGGCTCTGAGATAATAAATGCAACGTTCTTATATCATTAAATTGCTCACAAACCTATATATGTTAACTGCATTTGTGACCTAACAATGTGATGAGTTAACTAGATGTTTTATGATCACTGTCACAGATTACATTATAGAATTGTTTGTACATTTCACTTTTTAAAGAAAATATAAGCCCTCGACATGAGTCTCGGGATTTAATCCTCAAATTTAGACACTTGACATTCAAGTCAGGATTTACCCAAGGGACGTAATTAGTATGTTTGAAATCTATTGGTTGATTTGAATTTAAACAAAGACATTTTTGAAAAGAGCGCCAGAGAATTGGCGGTAGTAAGGTAGTAAAAGTCAGTCGATAAAATAATGCCTTTGTAGTCAGTCACGTTTCTAAGAGCTCTGTTTGAAAAGCCTTTGTACTGTGTTACTTGCTCATTGATTTGTAATTTTGTACATAAGCTGTACTTACGTTGTATTTAAATAAAGTTCCAGAGTTTTGTTTTATCAAAGAATCGTTAATTTGTGAGTCTAGATCGTCAATTTTGTTAACTATTGAATTCAAGTAAAATCCCCGGCATGACAACGCATCATACCATCTAAAATGTTGTCATATCTGACACTCTCCGACTAACAAAAGTTCATGGACAACTTTTAACGAAATTTATTCAAGATCTAGGACCAATTTCTAAACTCTTCAAAGGAACTTCATTCTTATTTAACGGAGGACAGAATTTCTGTGTTTAACAGGTCAGTTGGTTATCGATAATTCTTTTATAAAGATTTTCGTTAGAGTTACGTCTAACTCACGAAATCTATTATTATATGTAATTGGCAAAAGGAATAAGACCAATATACATAATAACTGGCATTATAAAAAAGACCAGTAAATCAAATAACTGGCAGTATAAAAAAGACCAGTAAATCAAATAACTGGCGTTATAAAGAAGACCAGATTTGACCAACTGTTAAACCAGTAAAAAGTACATCGGCTCAATAGATCTATATATCAATCATACGACTCCAGTAACTACAAGTCTACTGTCAAGAATTTATTAGCAAATTGAGGCTTCAAGAACTTTGTCACTAGATCTATATTATTATTATATCTGAGATAAAGCCAAAATCCAGATATCGAACATTTTGCTCCAATACAAGAAACTAACAAAAAAATTAAATATGGCTTCCAGTTCTAGAACACAACGATTCTTCGAATTGATAGAATTAGCCAAAGAAAAGCAAATCCCAAAGCCAGACCAGTGGGCAGAGAAACAAGAAGAAAAAGAATACCAAGAGCAAGAATCTGAAAAACGCATGCAATTAGAAGAAAAAAAATTGCAAGACGCCGAAAAACAAAGGCAAGAATCTGAAAAACGCATGCAATTAGAAGAAAAAAAATTGCAAGACGCCGAAAAACAAAGGCAAGACGCCGAAAAACAAAGGCAAGACGCCGAAAAGCAAAGACAACATGAAAAAGAAAAAATGGAAATCGAAAGGCAAAATAAAGAAAATAAAGAAAGCATTCCAATTCAAGGTCACTCAAGTATGTTTGACAAATACAGATTAATGAACAAAATATCGGCTTTCAACGAAAACATTGACAATATGGACTCGTATCTCATAAGATTTGAAGAAATAGCTACAACATCCGGTCTACCTGAAGCACATTGGTCGAGCTCACTCCTCACCCTTTTGACTGGCAAAGCTGTCAACATTTGCTCACAACTGTCCATCAATGAACGCAGCACTTACTCTGATATCAAGGAAGCTCTACTGCGCCAATACGGAGCAACTTCAGCCAACTATAGAAAGAAATTCTATAATGAAAGGCCACAGCAAAATGATGATCCTCAAATTTTTGTAGCTAATATGTCAATGTGGTTTGATAGATGGGTATCCATGGCAAAAATAGAAGAAAGTTACCAAGCTCTTCGTCAACATATTATTATCGACAACATCACCCATGCTCACTCAGAAGATATTCAATCCTACATTATAGAGAGAAATCCTACTGATATCCAGACATTAACCAAGATCATCAGACAATATAAGGCAGCCTATCCAAACAAGTCAGTCAAACCATCTGTTGAAGAAAATTTTGTCTGCTTTGCTCAAGACAAAAATGCAAGATATAAGTCAGATGACAAAGTCAAATGCAACAAATGTCATAAACTAGGACATTTCACGTCTCAATGCCGTCAAAAGGTCAAAAATGTTTGGCAGTAATGACAAGATCCATGTCCAGACAACAAGAACATTTGGCACCTGAACAAGTTAGCCAAATTAATCACATGGCTACCTCAGTTACTCAAGTTATGCAGAATGCAACAGAACCAGTTACTAGTCCAGTAGCCAGCAATAATCAAGAACACTCAACATGGACACCCCCAGTTACATCAAGCCCATCCCTACCGGTCATAAGTCCACCTCCAATTCCCGAATGTCCATTGTTGAACTTTGAAGAACAAGACGACATGCCCAGAGTCTCTAGCAATGATACAAGAACTCTAACTGGTCAAACTGAAGTCCATCAAGACAAGTCTCATGAACCAGAACCAGAAGCAGATACTTATATTCAATCAACTTTGGCTATACCAGACAAAAGAAAAACTATGCAACTTGACTCTAACACTCATACAAGTATTCCTCATTTGAAAGAATGTGAGTCAACTCAAGAAGCCATTACAACCAAGAACATTGAAAGTCAAAGAATATTACATGAACACATGAAATCAAGATATTTTGCTCAAGGAGATCAAATCAATTTACTGTTACCAGATTGGAGTAACAAGCTATTCTACAAATGGCAAGGTCCATTTACCATCACCAGAAAGATTTCCAACCTGCTTTATGAAATCAATGTCAACAAGGTTACCAGAGTATTTCATGTTCATATGTTTGAACATTACCATGAAACAGATAATGAAGACATCAAAGCAGAAGTTGATAATTTTACAAGCTTAGCAACTATTCCTGAGGAAGAAGAAACATCATCAACACCCATTCCTGAGATAGATGTTTCATTACCAACATCAAATAACATTGACATTCCCAAGGTCATCACTCTGGATGACATAGCACTACAGAAAGTGAAGGACACTAAAGTGTTTCCAGACCATGCAGATTTCTTTACCAGTGTTTCTGAAACATTCCCAGTACTGCAATTTGAAAACAACTCAGAGAGCAACAACATTGACAACACCAAGTTTCATCCTCCTTCTACTCAAGGGGCAACTTTTCTTCAGAAAGGAACAAATGAACTTCTTCAACATTGCTGTATTGACCGATTGAACTCAGACATGTTCAGTCATTGCTCTATTGAACATTCTAATGCAAAGCATTCTGCTACCATTGTCCTACAGCATCAAAGTTCATCAACCAGAAAATTGAGTTTTGGTTTCGGACAGTTCTTATTTTCACCAAACTCAAACGCGGTTCAATCAGACATTATCTGTGAGATCATTATGACATGGAGACAACAGCTTCATAAACTGAAAGACCTTTTCTTCAAGTTTAGAAAACGCACATGCACATCCATGTCGGCAATTCAGAAGGGTTCCGAACTTTACATTTCTACTCTACATATGTACTATAGCATATTTAGTGCCACTTGATCCATTATCATTCATACTCGTCAAGGAAGAACAGTATTCAGTTGTACTTAATCAATTAATTTGTCTACTCATTTTTTTCCACAGGTATTCTATATCAGATACTATATTTATTTCAGCACCAAGCAACCCACTGAGGAAGGTCACTCATTCAAGATACTTTGTTTATTATGTTTCAGCATCTTTGCATATGACATGCATCAGACATCTTAATTTTTAAATCATGTGCATTTTATTTCAGGTATTTTATTTCAGGTACAATATTATTGCATACATCCTATTATAATAGTACAGATACATGACATATAATTAGAATTTTTCATTGCTTCACACATATTGACATATATTTCACATTGAGTATTATTTTTTCAGAAGGTTGTCATGTATGCATCATTTTTTCTATGTAAATTTTTCATATGCAGTATATTTTTCCATGTTCACATTTTCAGTAGTACTATTACCCAAATGAGTTATAATGTCATATTTTAATTTTATCATGAAGCACCATAAAGAGAAGTAACTCATTCAATTCAAGATTTAATTTATTCAAGTATTATGCCTTGTACAACTTTTGATATTGTTCATGACAAGCATTGTCTCATTTTCATAACCACTTGAATAGTGAGACAGGTATTCAAAGTCATCAATAATTTTATTCACTGCATTTACATTTTTTTTTATTATTGTTATTATCTCCAAGTTGACTTTATTTTGTCATATGTTACCTCAACCATTTTTCTATAATTTCATGTATGGTATTTTGTGTATATTTAAATATTTTTAATACATATGAGCATTTCTATTACCATACAAATGCTAAATGGAGGGGGGGGGGGGGGGGTAATATGTCACAGATTACATTATAGAATTGTTTGTACATTTCACTTTTTAAAGAAAATATAAGCCCTCGACATGAGTCTCGGGATTTAATCCTCAAATTTAGACACTTGACATTCAAGTCAGGATTTACCCAAGGGACGTAATTAGTATGTTTGAAATCTATTGGTTGATTTGAATTTAAACAAAGACATTTTTGAAAAGAGCGCCAGAGAATTGGCGGTAGTAAGGTAGTAAAAGTCAGTCGATAAAATAATGCCTTTGTAGTCAGTCACGTTTCTAAGAGCTCTGTTTGAAAAGCCTTTGTACTGTGTTACTTGCTCATTGATTTGTAATTTTGTACATAAGCTGTACTTACGTTGTATTTAAATAAAGTTCCAGAGTTTTGTTTTATCAAAGAATCGTTAATTTGTGAGTCTAGATCGTCAATTTTGTTAACTATTGAATTCAAGTAAAATCCCCGGCATGACAACGCATCTCACCATCAAAATGTTGTCACAATCACGTATGATTTTTTTTTCTAAACATATGACAATAAACCAACCTAGCAATGAGTGGCCTGGCCAAAGATGTTCCCAACAGATACCTATCTTCATAAGTAGCATTCGCCTGCACAGCTGGCCAGATGAATTCTTCTACAAACTCTTGCCTCAAGTCAAGTATCACCATCTAAAACAGAAGTAATCAGTTCTGGAATGGTCGATGCTTTAATATAATAACTGAAAAATGTAAATCATGTCAATGGCCAACTCATGACTAAGATAAAATCTCTTGTTAGCCAAAAGGAAATAAATTTTTGATATTCAGAAATTATTTATACAATAAAAAAAAAGGTCATTATAGTTGGGAAAGTAAAGGTGGATGGTCATTGTGCTGGTCACATGACACCCTTGTCAGCCATAGAAACAGATAAGCTTTCCATTATCTGCCCTACAGATCACAAGGTCTCAAAGTGGAATTTTACTTTACAACAGAGGACTTTATAGTTTATATTTTTGGGTATTTATTGAAAACATTATTTTTGCACCTAAAAGCAGATTCATTGCAGGAATAGTTCTAATGTGCTACTGTTAATGAAAAAGATAAATAATGCTTAAAGCAGATGAAAGGTATTGACAAAGTTAAGATGGTGGAACTTGAAAGAAGATCAAGCATATTTTATTCTTAATTTTAAATAAATTGACAACATTGGTAGAATCTACATCTAATTTTCATGTAAATCAATGCATAGTGTGAAAAAATGCTGAATAATCAGTTTGATATCCAGATAAATAAAAGTTCAATGACAGTGACTGGTGCTAACACTAAACAGTACAATAAACTTTGACCTAGAACATGTTTCATTGTATGCAGATTCTGACCTATTTTTCTTACATAGCATATTGTCTTTTTTTTTACTTTGCCTACATACTTTTAGCATACATGATCCTCTCTCTCTGTCAAATAATTTAAATCCAAAAGATTTAGATATTAATGGGGGGTTTTTAATGGCATCTTAAATGCATAGAGTATTATGCTCTGATTCTGGTGGGTTTTTTTTTTACAATTTTACAATTAAAAAAATGTGACAATATAATAATTAGGTTTTTTTTTATTAGACCAACTGAGTTGAATGGGAACAAATAAAATTGTGTCTTCAATCCAAAAAAGGGTTTCTGCACCAAAGTCAACATGAAATTCCAGGAGTTTTCCAGGAGAAATTATAAAATTCCAGGACATAAAATTCTGCACTGATACTGCCAAGCAGAACCAAGCTGCTCTAAGGAGCCATCAAAATCTTGCAATGGGTATTTGGGCCTTTGCCATTTTAAATTCTGGACAATAGCATTCTTCAATGGAGTTTTTTCAGCAAGTTTGAGAACTGTTGTCAACAGTAACTTTTTGCTAGCTGGCGCTGGCTTTTGTTTTAATTTCTTTGACAGCAGATTTGGCTTTAAAGCGGCTTAAGCCTATCTCAACTTCTGGAGGTAGAAGATTTTTTTGTGTCTGGAACAGAAGTACATTCTTTGAAATCTTTGCTACAATGACTGAAGCATGCTAAAGAGGACATTGGCTATAAAGGGCAACAATGGCGCATCTGAAATTTTTTTTTAGAAAAGGTTGCAAAATCTTTGTGATTGAGATGAAGCTTACAATTCTAGCAAACAGCCTATGAGGTGCTCAAAAGACTTATCATTGATTGTGTTATTAAAGACTTTGAATTTGTGGGGTTACTGGCATAGCTGTGGGTGTAGGACAAGTGACAGTCACTGTGGCAGCCTTTTTGACAAATAAGAGTGCAATCATCAGGCAGCCAGCCATCTGATTTACCAGACTCTCGCTTGTGCTTATTGGATTTCAATTGCGATTTAAGTGCTGCTTCACCCATGTTTGAAATGATAATTTGTTTTTATAACAACAAAAAGCTTTAGATCTAGAATTAGGACACAGATCGAGGTCACTAGATCACATGATCTGATAATGTAATGGAGATTTTTCAACGAGTTTGGTAACTGTTGTCAGCTGAAACTTTCTGCTTTCCATCTAGACATTGAAAACATCCCTAGCACTGGCTTTAGTTTTAATTTATAAAATTTTTTTTTATCTACAATAAGTAGTGCTGCAACAGAAGTACATTCTTTCAAAACAGCTGGTGGCATAAATCTTTGCTAAAATGTATGAAGTATGCTAAAGAGGTATTGGGCCATAAAGCACTAAAGGGCAACTGTCACAGGTTTATCTTACTTTGAATATATTTAAATATGTTGCGAATTCTCTTCTTGTAGTATATATGTGCTGAAGAAGTGCTAATTTGTCGATGGTGCTGAGAGGTGCTAAAATAGTAGACCTTACTTGAAAATGTCAGCTGATAAGATGAATTACTGTGCTATGCATGACGCGTAGGACGTAATCATCTTCTTTTTGAAGTAACGTCTGTATTATATAAGATAAGAAGATGCCGGGGATTCTATATCTCTAGATCTAATATTATCTAGCAGATTGAATAAGTGAAGATTCTTTAATTCAAATACAGAACTTTAAGTATTAACTAGGAAACACAAAACGTATTGTACAGTATTTACAAAAGTAAACTGTGTATCTAATATAAAACTTTCAAATTAACTACTAGATTCTAACTCAAAAGTAATACATCTTAACCCTATGAAATCTCCCGATAGACTGAAGAATTTAGATTCTATATTGTGCGTCTTTTGTTCTCCCCCTAGCGTCCCTTTTCTTATTTCCGGTGGCGTAACTAATCAAATCATAGCTTTCTATCACATGGCAAGTGCGTCTTTAGTTTGAGTGACAGATGTCATTGGAAAAACCCAAGTCTGACCTCCAACCTTTCTTTCTTTAGAAAATTTTCGGAAAATTCCCATCACTGTTTTATAATGCCTTTTTTTTATCTGCAAAATTCCAGGATATTCAAGGAGATATTTTATAATTCCAGGAGCTTTCCAGGACATCCTGGAATTTCAGAAGGCCATAGAAACTCTGACATTAGTCAACGTTCAACAAATGTTTGTTTTACAATAGTCTCTTAAAAACTGTCTACCCAACAAATAAAATTGTTTAATTATGTTTGATGAAAAGAAAGAACAATAGAAGAAAAACATAGAAACATTAGATCTGATATACCCAGTTGACCATTAGGTCTTGTAACAGTTTCACTTATATTAAACTCCAGCAAACAGAAGCACAATTGTGTAGTAAGCTAGATAAGGATTACATTTCTTGGGAAAGGTTGTGGTCAATTAAGAGCTACAAAATAGAATTAATTATAACAATTCAAAAATTCTGAAGATCTTTTCTTAGAATGATTAGCATACTGGGTGGGTAAAATAGCATTTAACTCCCTCCGATTTCCAGTTTTACAGACCTTTATTTTACAAGAGCTACTATATTCACTTCTGCTGGAGCTTTGAGGGAGTCATTATGACTGGAAGAGCTGAAAACATTGTTCTCATTTTCAGCAAGGAGTCAAGTGAAAGCACATTAGTTAAATAAATAAACATGTGACCTACTTTCAATGCTCTGAACATTAATTAAATAAACATGTGACCTACTTTCAATGCTCCGAACTTTAACGCTTTGGTTCTGACTGCATCAAAGTCTTCTTCTTGACCAATGTTAGCCTACAATATATATTTTATATAATGTATGTTTCTTAGTAGTTATTTGTAAAAACTGTTGAGATCCACATATCACATTATAAAATAATCACAAAGTAAATAATATTTTACTCATGGAAAAAACAACTAGATAAATATACAAGCAAAACAACATATATTAGAATTCCATAAATTTTTTCAGTTAGCTTAGTCAAGAAATCCTTTTTAACCCACTGGTGCCTATTGCAATAGAGTTGGGATGCTAGTATTATTATCATTTAAAAACTTTCCTTTAAAAAGAGCTCATCGTGTCACATTCAGAAAAAAAGAGTGAGTTATTATTTTGAATTGAACAGGACTGTAGTCTCAGTGTATAAGACCCCACCAAGGATACTAAGTATTTTAACCTCGCTCTTATCTTAAAGGCGTTAAACATATATATTTTTCAATATTTTCAAGTCATTTATTGTTCTGTATTATATAATTGTTTGTTGTTATTTTTTAAATCAAAAATTATTTTTTTTAGTATTTTTTTTTATATTTAAGAGTTACATCCCTCTTGATAAGCGATCCCATGTAGTTTTAAAAATGGAAATAGGGAAACTACAAAATAAAACAAAATTTGATTTAGTCAAACAATAATAAAATTAAGCTTAACATTTTCTCTGCAGTGATTAATAATAATAATTAGGCATTATCTTTGATACTGAAGATTAATTTTATTAGGCATTATTTCATGTGACCTGTAAACCCAGTTTTGACCAGTATATTTTACAAACAAACCCTGTGTCCGTCATGGGCCTATTTAAGTTTTCTTTTGTCGTCTATGTATGGCTTTGGCAAGGGCTTTTCTTTGGGTCTCATTTAATGTCTTTTATAGGCTACTTAGCAGTCATCAATGTAAAAACATTTTTAATTATTAGAAGTTTTTACCAGGTAAGCAATCACTTGATAACCTTGTTCAATCAGCCACACCAGTATAGTTGAAGTGTCTAAGCCCCCACTGTAAGCCAGCACCACTTTCTTTCCCTCAGACATTCTTTAACTTGTAGTTGTAAGTCAGATATTTTATATTCAATTTAACTGATAACAAACAAAAATATAAATAATTTAAGCTCATTACTTTAGAAAAAAAAAAAAGAATTTAAAAACAAATCCAGTTAAACTTTTTTTGTTCAAATGCTCCGTGTATTGTTGGGTAAGACAAGAGTTGGAAACAATTCTAGATCTAGATAATTAGTGCTATAATTAGTAATAATTAGATCTAAATAAAGATAAAGATTCTTGATCTAGCCATCTACACTTGTCTACCTACAGTCTACACTAGTCTACAGATATTTGAATTATGTCTAAAATGACTAAAATATAGACTATATATTAGTATATAAGTATATATAAAATATATTATAATTTATAGTCTCTAGAATGAATACTCTACCTAGAGTCTAACAGAGTCTAACTATAACTATAACTAGACTCTAGTCTAGACCTAGTACTAGAATCTATAAACTATAATGACTATCCTAGTATAGGAGTATAGGATAGTAGTATAGTCTAGTATTACTAGTCTATTATAAGATAGTTTAGATAGTGACTAGTAAATACTAGTGACTAGTGTAGTATATATATTATTTATATTCAATATTCTATAAAATCTATACTATATTAACTATATAGACTAGTATACTGTATAGTTATACCGTCACCGTAGTTATAGTGACTATAAATAGTGTATAGACTAGTACTAGTGAGTAGATCTATAGACTATACTACCAGACTATAGGACTATACTAGGGTATAGTCAGTATTAGTATAGTATAACTTAGTATAAGTACTGTTTACTAGTATTTTATATTCATTCAAATCATTGTGATTGTCTAGCTAGTCAGTAGGTGAGTAGGGATTGGACGGTGGATGATGAAATTTTAAAGCAAAATGAGTCAAATCAAATGACTTGAATCTTGATTATTTGAGTGTTTTCTAGATCTACAAAACAAATCTATAATTATAAATGAAAAAGTTTAATGTAAAGTTTCAACGATCTAGAAAAACAATATATAGATAATAGAGTCGACTCTACTTTACTTACTTTCGAAGATGTAGATCTAGATCCACTCTGGTCTCGAATCTTGAGTATAGATTGTTATTGTTATGACTATGATTCATATTTTGAATGATCTTGATTTAGACCAGATTTTGCCTTTATATAGGCCAAGTGTAAATAATATTATCTGACCGACTTTCAGATTGGTAATGAGTGTTATCAGTTGTTTTTCTCGCAAAATGAAATGTAAAGTAAACAATAAAATAGGATAGATCGTAAAAAGTCAGACTTTAAAAGCATATTGATAGATCAAATTGTTGGTTAATTATTCATTAAAAAAAACTCTACTAAACTACTTAAATTTAAAAAAAAATACTTTTATACATTTAATAAGTTTAACTATGTTAATGCAATACAATTAAAATAAATATAATTGAAGTCTAGATGTAGGTCTTAAGAGAAATATTGCTAAAAATAATTACCATATAAAAAAAATGATCTTGGGGTCAGTGATTTTATTTGCAAACTTTTTTGTTCTAGGCAACATAATAGATCAACAAATTTACAATTTGATCTGTGTTGCATTAAAAGTATTAAACCGGAAGTACAACACTAGACTATTTTCTAATAATCTAGCTATCTAGTGATTATCCATGTTGGACACGATGTAAGTGCAATATTTTTTATGACAATGTTTTAAATAGACTCTGCTATCATTTAAATTGTTTTGAAATTTAAAATATGTCTGATATTTTGTATTTTGCTCATAGGACTAGCGGAAAAAGTTGGGCCGAACAGGTCGACCAAGGTGACGAGGGTGAGTATTCTGTATTCTCAGTCACTGACACTGACTTCACTGAGTCAGTCAGTGATGTCAGTCACTCAGTGACTCCAGTCTCATGAGTCTGAGAGTAGTGAGAGTCTCCCAACATAAATCACACATCGATGATCATGCATTCCAATATAATGAATATTTCCAACAGTTTGAATCATGAATGATTGAATCTGAACAGTGTGGGACAAGCCAACAAAAAAGCTAAATTTAAACGGCACGCCTAAATTATTAAATTGAAACCAGATCTAGAATCTAGACTAGAATTAACTTATTAAGTTACTAGAATTACTAGATTTAGATTTTAATTTAGAAGATAGATCATCTAGGCAATCTAGTCTAGATCTAGATTTATCTAACTAATCTTAGATGATAGATATCTAATCTAGAATCTATCATAATCATAATAATATTAATAATCATAGTTAAGTAAGTTACATCATTATCATAGTATCATCTTTACCATTTAGACTTAAAGTTTAGACACATCCCCACCTTGTCTTTAGTCAGTTTAAATCTTGGTAATCATTTGACGGTTGGGTCCCCTTTGAAGAATGCTACGCAAGTAGCAGCATCCTGTCTAGCCTCACAGTGTGTAGTTAAAGTTAGATCTAGGTTTCTACCGGGTACATGGTATTAGGGCATATAATCATAATCTGGGTCCACAATATAATGTAGGATTATTATATGGATCTATATTATCTATATCTAATGTTTGTTGTGTATTTCAAATTAATGTTATTGTTTTTAGCTCTTTTTTTTTCACGAAAAGTATTTTATGGGTGTTTTTTGTTGTTTTTTTTTGTCAGTGACTGGTTATAAAAAGTATGGTGTTCTATTTTGGCCATATTTCAAAATATGTATATATACAAAGTTTGAACTACTCTTAGAGACATTTATAACATTTGTAGTAACATAAATACAACTTTTGACTAATTGATTTTTTTAATAAAAATAAATAAACAAATATAAAATGTTTTCTTGACTTTCGCTGGTAATACGTTCTAAAACCGCACGCTAAGGTAAGATTTTCACAGTAGGCTATTAATTTCATATTTACGATGACTATTTGATTGATGTGCTTGTACAGCTATTTCGGCCTATCAGCTTCTTTAGATATACATAAAAAAGGTTTTGACATAAATTATCAGTGCAGAACACCATACTTTTTTGGGCTAAACAAGAGGAGAAAGAGAGAGGCGCGCGCTGCAGGTCACACCAGTTCATCGGCGTACTGATAGACAGATGCCAAATTATTGACCTCACTGGCCAGGGACCCAACTGTCGAATGATTACCTAAATCTTATCTGTTTTATTTTTAATGATTTTTTATCTTACTAATAAAGTAATATACTAATATAAAATGAAAGTTGAAACAAAACTTCACTGACTAAAACTCAACCCTCAGATGACTGTCTAATTGAGTGTCACTGTGAAAATATTTGTTTGTAAAAAGTTTTACATGTTTCGGATGTTCCTTCAGAGTTAAAGATAGTTTACTTCCTAGTCCAAACCTCCCGCAGGACGACGGGGGATGGGAGCGGGCAGGGTTTGGACCGTCGATAAATCCGAACGACAGTTCAGCGCGCAAGCCGCACGACCAGGCAGCCATCCAGTGTCACTGAAATTGTCATCATTATGAATTCACCTCTGTCTGAAGTGTCTGACTCTCACCTTGTCACATAGACTTAGACATACTGTCACATAGTATAGATTCTCTCTATAGCTATGATATATGATATCGTACTGTAACTGTGTGAAATAGGTCTACTTAGATCTAGTCAAAGTCATCGCATATGTATAATATCTATATTATATATAGAGACTACACTCACTACTAGATCTAGTACTACTAGAGAATCTTAAACTTTAAAGATGGATAAAGTCAATATAAATTTATTTTATATCTAAAATAAAGACTTAAAGCTGATATCTAGACTAGATTAGATTTAGAAGTACATTCTAGTCATTCTAGATCTAGGCATATCTAGATGTACTGAGCCTAGAGTCTACTACTACTACTACTCACTGTGACAATGACATCTAGACTAGATTAGACTGTTACTGATATGATTCTAGATTATATAGTAACTATCTAGTTAGACTGTTAGTACCTAGATTAATAACTAAAGACTTCAGTTCAATCAATTTTGTCTTTATTTACTATTATTTAGTTACAATAGTCTCATTAGAGTTTAGAGGTAAGATTCATTAATAATTTAGACTTGATTAGAAGACTGATTAGATTACAAATTCAGATTCTAGATTTATATATTCTAAAAAAGATAGAGCTATGCCTCTCTTTATTGAGTTAATATTATAATAAGTTCTAGAAAATCTAGATTATTAAAAAATTAATAATTATACTAAGATCTAAAAAGTAGAATCTATAGTTAACTATAGAATCTTATTTGAATCTAGATCTATTCAATAGATAAAATCACAAGAATATTGTATTATCATTATGAACAATCAATTGTGTTGAATGGTACACTTTTGTGTGTGTGTATTTTCATTGGGTTTTTTTTTTTTTAGTTACTATTCTTTGTCCAACTAGAATGTATACATTTTTTTTTTTTTTTTCAGGTCTTCCTCCTCCAACAGAAGAATTTGATGAAAAGAGGGGAATCAAAACAATTACAGAGTATAGAAATGAAGATGGGAAAGTTATTAAGGTAAACAGTGTTGTGCTTTGACTTGTTCAGTTGAACTAATGGTGTAGACAGTATTGTTATTGTAATAAGAGATTCTTATGTTGTTTAAATTATACTGTTTTTTGTTTGTTAAACAGACTATCAAAACGTACAAGATTGAAACAGTTAAACTTTCTAAATCTATAGCTCAGAGAAAAGTAAGTGCATCAGTTGTTGTTGTTTCTTAGTCAATATATATATGTGTGTTTTACTTGACACTTCTGTAAAAAAAAAAAAAAATTCTATGACAGAATTTAACACAACACAGTGTTTATTTATCCCTTGTTTTCAATATTTACTTCTAGATGTGGAAAAAGTATGGTGCTGCAGCTAATGACCCACCAGGGCCTAATCCTTCCAACACTATTATGACAGAAGAAGTTTTTATGCAGTTTGTTCAGAACAAAGAGGTATTTATTTCTTGTGCTGAATTTTCTTCTTTAAAGTTTAAACCACTCACATATTTTTTTTTTAAAAGGACTTAACAATTTTAACATGCAGCTTTGTATTATTGAATTAGTTCTCTTAAGTGAGTTGAGCCATTAGCCTAGAGAAATGTACACTTCCTGGTAGTATAACTTTACTTGTGTGTAATCAGTAGCTACTGAGCCAGTACATCACTACTCTTGTGCAATTGTGAGTTTTCTAAAGTGATCATACCAGTTATCCTTCAAGCCTTTTTAATACCAAATGAAAGCACCTGGTGTTTTTGGAATGTGTATTCTTGTTCATATTGGCTGAATAGATTCTGGTTTAGCCATGAGTAAGACCATTTAGGTTTAAATAAGGTGTAAACAGTCATCTTAGAGTTGAATATTATGAGAGACAAAATGATGTTCAGGGTTCGTAGCCACCTTGAAAACCTGGAAAACACCTTGAATTTCATATTAAATTCAAGGCCTTGAAAAAGCCTTGAATTTCGTAAAAAACGGGGAAAAAACCTTGAATTTTAAAACTGGACCTTGAGTTCTTTCCCTCCCGATACATGGTGTTTATTTTCGTTTTTTTCCCGGTTACATTGAGCTGACCAGTGACGACGCGTCTACACCGCCTTTCACCCACTTGTGAAGGGCGACCTCGTGATTGAAAACGACCTTGGCTCAAGCAAGCATTTCACTTAGCACTATTTTCCTTTCACTGTTACGACTGATGACGCGCTAGATCTAGTCTGTAGTGACTATTGTCTATAACTAGAGCAATTAGCAGCCTAATGTGAAGGCTACACCCCTCCGGGCCCTCCCTCGCCGAAAATCTTCTTATTGTAACAGTAAGAGTGACTTCGCGTGGAAGGTCCATATATCATCTTATCTTTGTGTCTTTCTGAGTATTTTATTAGATTTTGTATTTGGAGATTATGATTCAGTGTTTAAGTATAATTGCTACCGGTACTTTACTTTTGAATCTTCTCACGATCCATCCTTCTCATCTAGCTAGAAATAGTATCTAGATTTAGATCTTAGTTAGATCTAGTGACGATAATTCGCGCTTAACCTGAAAACTCCGTGAATTTTAGTTAATTTAAGGATCTAGATACAGATACATCTAATGTCTAGATTGCTGTAGAAATATTCTAGATTTACGATAAATCAATAGAATCTAGTGAAGATAATTCTCTCACATCCGTTAAAAGTCCGCGAAGTTTAGTGACATTGAGTTAGAATCTATAGAGTCTAGATCTACGATAGATTCAGTGAAGATAATTCGCACACAGCCGTGAAAAGTCCGCCAATTTAGTGACTTAATTAGATCAGACTGTAGAAGCGAAGTTAGTGACTTAGATCTAGACTCTAGATCTAGATTTACGGTAGATCCAATGAAAATAATTCGAAAAAAGTCCGCGAAGTTAGTGACTTAGATCTTGACTCTAGATTTACGGTAGATTCAGTGAAGATGATTCGCACACAGCCGTGAAAAGTCCGCGAATTTTAGGGACTAGATTTACGGTGATTCAGTGAAGATAATTCGAAAAAAAGTCGGCGAATTTAGTGACTTAGACTTAGATCTAGACTTAATTTACGCTAATCCAATAGAATAGAGTGAAGATAATTCTCTCACAGCCGTGAAAAGTCCGCGAATTTAGTGACTTAAATTAGAGTCTAGATCTACTGTAGATTTAACGAAAATATTTCGCACACAGCTGTAGAAAGCCTGTAGAGTTATTTTGGTTTTAATTTACTTAAAACTGGTGGAAAGCAAGTCAACTGCTATAGTAAGAATGAAATATTATTTTTACAAATCAATTTAAGAAAATTTCCAACTTCAGATTGCAACAGTTTTAGCTGAATTACATCTCATATTTTAAAAAAGTTATTCTTCTGTAGTGCAAGCTTGTGTGTGTTTTCTAATGTATTAAAAAGTTGCATTTAAATGCTTAGGAAACACTAGAGATTAATTCTTTTTTTTTTTTTTGGAGGTATTTCAACTTATCAGCATACATTTTAATGAGGGTTTTTTAATTTAATATTTATATATATACATATTGTTCTTTTTACATATTTATGTCATAAGTATGTAAATATATATACATATATATTGCTTGCTATGGTGCGATGCATACCTTGAATATCTAAAACTCTACCTTGAAAACCTCGAAAATACCTGGAAAATCATTCATGAAATTGGCTATGAACCCTGGATGTTTGTTATTGTAGTTTTAAAGTGAAAGAAAGGACACGTTTTTTCTTGGTTTAAAAAGAAGCTTGTTCAATTTTTATTTTAAGTTATGTAAAATATAATAGACCTCCAATCCTTTAGTTGGACTAGCCTGTCAAGAGCTACAGCCTAGTGACTAACCACGCCCGGGTTTTAATGATCATAATTTACTTGCTTTACTCTTGCTTCTTGGGAATCCTCTGTCTTAACTATAGTTGGTCTTGCAGTTTAAGTATACAAATGTATCACAAAGTTATTACATTTGCTCCACCATAAATATTTTTTTTTTAAATTAATTGTCATTCACTTTTTTACCAGACCCCTGTACCAGAAGAAGAAGATCCTTTGAGTAAACTGACAAAACAAAAGATTGTACAGTGTCGTATTTGTAAAGGGGACCATTGGACTACCAAATGTCCATACAAAGACACATTACAACCCTTACAGGTAAATGTAGTTTTGGCTACTTGAATATTAAAACTGTTTTGAAACTAATTCAAATTGTATAATTCTTTTTTGAATTCTATTTTGCTCTGTTTAGGAAAAACTGGAAGAAGGTGCCAAAAAGCCAGATATTGCTCCAGTTTCATCATCTCCTGCACCCAACAAACCTGCTGGTGGAAAATATATTCCTCCTACTTTAAGAGAGGGTGCCAACAAGGGCAGGGGAGAGACTATGTCCAATCAGAGAAAAGGAGGTATGCTTGACACCACATTAATATCTTTTACATTTGTATGCACTGAACAATTATATTAACTGGAGTACTTGTTGACCATACAGGCCCCCTCAAGTAGTACCCAAATAGTTTCATTATCATTTTTGGTTTAGCTAGTCTCTAAACTTGTTTTACAAAATATTTTCTACATATTGAAAAAGTATTTGTAAATATTTTAGAAGGTGTGTACCGGTATGTGCCTATATAAAAGACAACTATAATAACTGTGCTATAATCAACAGACTCAAAAAAAAAAGATTATGTCATATGCAGTCAGCTTGCAATCACATATAATTACTATACATTGTAGTAGTTCAGAAACATTTCCCAAAAAATTAATTATAAATGCTTAGTTTAATTCATAAAATATTTGAAGTCAGACCAACCACTGGGTTGGCAGGATACTTTGCTGTTGCACAGGGAAACAGGCTAGATCCTATATCATGGATGCAGTTAGGTTATTCAAAACATTCTTCTTTAGGATTTCATATTATTAGAAATTATCCCATTGTCATTGAATTGACATGTGAAAGATGCCATTAAATAGGAAGATAAAATAATGCTCTGAAACCAAACACACTGCCATCATTAGGCCAAGAAATTCATTTATTTCAATAGACCATGACTCATCTTTTTTTTTTTTATGCTTCCATATTCAAATTAATTACATCTCTAAGATGTTTATTTTTTTCTAATTCTAAAAGTCAATAATTAAAAGATGCTATTATAAAACTACCTGAATTCACTGTCTGTTCAAGTTACCTATTGGTAAGTTACAATGGTTAAATGGGCAAGCTTTGTAGTGATATTTTAGTAATGAAATGTATAATCATGTTGTATTCAGATGAAGCTGCAACCATCAGAGTTACAAATTTATCAGAAGATACAAGAGAGTCAGATTTACAGGAACTCTTTAGGCCTTTTGGTCCTATATCTAGGATATATCTGGCAAAGGATAAGAATACTGGTCAATCAAAGGTATAGTTACTTTGTTCATTGCATTTTCAACTTATTTGTATATGTTTATATTAAAATGTCTTAGGGGGGGGGGGGGGGTATCCATCATCTACTATGAATTTGTCTTATAATTAATTTATGATTAATTTTATAGTTACTACTAATTACTACAAACTTAACATGAAAAACTTGCTATTTAGGGTTAAAAAAAATATAGATCACAAATTTGGCCTTTTACTGACTCATGCTTACCCTGATTGACTACATCATTCAGTTGACAGTTTTTTACAGCATGTTTCCCAAAAATTACAAGGCTTTCTAGAATAGATTAAATTTAATTTGCAGTGCATTTTGTTAGTTTATACAATACACAATAAGGCTAGAGTATGATTGCCTAAATACAAAAGCTTGCAATAACATTTCATTAACTTATGTTTCTTAACCACTATGTATATCATATATATACAGGGCTTTTTTTTTGTATGATGGTACACACCGCTACTGCATACCTGCACCTTTTTGAAAGAAAATGTTACTTTTCTTGTATTTTAATGTATATTATTAATTTTTAGTACTTAAAAGTTAGGCAATCAACTACTGAGTACCAGCACCTAATCACTGAGTACCGGCAATATAAATATATATATAATATTTTACAATTATTTATTACTTTACAGGGTTTCGCATTTATCAATTTCCATCGGCGAGAAGATGCATCCAGAGCTATTCAAGGTGTTTCTGGTTTTGGCTATGATCATCTTATCCTCAACGTAGAATGGGCTAAGTAAGTGGAACTAGTATATCTCGGTATACAATAGGACCTTCATTTCTCTTCAAATAATTTAATTCACTTGGACACTGTAACAAAAAAAGGGTGGGGGAGGGGTAAAGAGCATAGGCTTATTTCACTTAAAAAATGGTTCACCTTACCAAACATTAAAACATAAGGGAACATTGAACTGATGGGAGAAAAAAAAATAATTAAGAAATTTTATAATTTTAAAGAAAAGAATAGTATTTTAGAAACATTGGTCAATTATCTATTTACAAAATGCTTTGCAAATTCATGTTTTTTAAAAGGAAAAGATCAGTTGATGGAAATTATAGATCCATTCTCTTGTAGTAGATATAAATTACTGAACACTTATTAAGTTCTCTCCCCATGTTAACAGGTTATTTTGAGCTAATAGCCTACTAATAGGTTTAGTCTATTTTTGAAGAGATGTAATAAATAGATTTGTCTCTTTTCAAGCGTTTGTGAAAGCTGAATTCTTTTGCATTGAAAAACAGAAATTTTAGTATTTCTTTGTTCTTCAATATATCCAGTCTGTAATCATGTAACAATAACTCTGATCATACATCAATCGTTGTTCCACTTATGTTCTTAATTTAATAAACTACCTGATTGCATTAGTCATGAAAATAAACTATGATATGATAGCAGAACAAAAACAAAACTATTGAAAAAATGTAGATTAGCAACGAAAATAATCTTTCCATGCATGAGGTGCCTAATTTTAGGAGTTACGAAACTTTATGACATATTAACTCCTACATCTCTTATTCATAGTAAACCTCCAACTCAACATAAAAACTCTAAAATACAAGTGTATTTATTTATTTATTTTTTAATCATATTGTGCACCATATAAAAACAAAAGAAATTAGATTTGAGACAGTTTAAAAATAAAACTGTAAGCTTGAAGTTATTAAATTTCGTGAAGTTGGGTTGAATCAAAGAGATTTGCTGGTCTAGAGATATTCATTGTCATGTAGTTGGGTTTAATCAAAGAAAGTTGCTGATGTAGAAATATTTCATGTCATGTTAAACTGTATAATTATTGTCTGTGATTAACTTAAATGTTATTTTTAAATTTCCTTTTTTTTTTTCCTTCCTCAGGCCTTCTACTCAGCAATAGTGACTCCTTGACGTACTGTTTGTTGATTCTGTATTTATATAATTTGAAGTGAAGGGTGGGATAGGGTGGAACATTAATTTTACTTCTACATTTGTTGTAAAAAGAAAAAAATGGTCAAATACCTACATTTTTTAGAGGCTATGTTAGTTTGGACTAACTAACTTTATATATATAATATTAAAAAAAAACACCACTATTTATTTAAAATCAGTAATAGTTGTAAATTATATAATTTTTTTATTATGTATAAACTACAAAAATAAAAAACTTTTTTATTTTACTTGATAATTCTCTTATAAATATTCTTATAGAATTAGGTAAAAAAAAAAACAATAATAAATCTTTTTCCTTACTTTTAATGATGGGGTATTTTTTGGTTTTTAATTATCAATTAATAAAAGTTCATCATAAAGTTTGTGGCTTGCTCATTGATGCAATGTATTAAAACTTTGGTGAAACCTGTGTTCTTTTTGTGTCTGATTCATTCTTCTAGCAGTTGCAAGGGAAATCTAATGTTAATTGTCCATATACTTTATGCAACAAACTTCAAACTGTAAGTAGGTAGACATCATTCAACTTAAGCACATATCTGTTGCTTTAGTTAGGTAATTTAAATAGTGGAGGGAAAAGGCATGAAGTGTTTGATCTCAATGTGCACACACACCTGTCCCTCCTTGTTAAAAACAATAGGATTCTTATTTGGGATATGAGGCCTCATTTGGATGCTCTAGTAAAAGCAGTTGATCTTTACTTTCAACAAAACAAAAAATTTGGGGCCACAAGAACAGATAAATTTGCTTGTCAGTAGATATAATAGAACTTTTCAGCTAGCATAAATGGTATAAATGTTTAAAAAAACTGCAAATGATTGTAATGCAATAGTAATCAATGGTCATATTGTCTATCTCTTTGTTGATCTGACAGTGCAGCGGAGATCAACTTTTTTTTTTCCGTTGGGGACCTTTCTCACTAGGAGCATCACCACAAACAAACAAAATTAAATGTCCAGTCTAGGGAACCAACCATTGACAGCTTCATTACCTAATGTAGGCAGAAGTCTCTAGGGGCCAGGTAACAATGCATCACAGGCATACAGTCTGTAGTTGGGGCATTTTGTTTTTGTTGTGATATTTGACACAGTAAAAAAATAAAAAACAGCAAAGTTCTCAAATGGTTAAGATCCACTGGTTTACTGTGTAAGATGTTATTCAAATTTTATTTAATATCTGAATTTGCTTAATTTAGCACAATAACTTTTGTTTCATAAGATTAACCCATTTTCATATACTGGCATTAGTATTGGATGGAATACAGTGTTTTTTTTTTGCATTACTAAGCTTTTAACCTCAACATCTTTCATATACTTTACCAACTAAATGCTCTCTGAAAAGGCTTTTTTCAAGAAAACATTTTTTTACTAATAGTATGCAAAGCAAAATAGATAAATCCAGTACCTACTTTTGTTTTTACTAGATACTAGTAAAGACTAAGACATGTTGCTCATGGTTAACAATTGAAGATTTTTATTAAAGACAAAAGTTATTTCAAGACACTATTGCGGCTGCTTCAAGTTTGTGCAGTGAACTAATTCCATTTTCTCTAATGGAACTGTTATTCTGCATTTTCTTCACACAGGGACTGGCAACATGCAGTTTGTATCACTAAAATTATAATCACTACAACATGAAAACCATTTTCACTAAAATATCCCATATGTTTATAATAAATTTTCTGTGTTATTCCCATCAAGTACTTGTTCTGCCATTTGTTAAGATATTTGAGTTAATATATTACATACGTTTACACATTATCTTCATCATTGTGAAAAAAAATTGTGGACGTGTCTCTTTTAATGTACAATTTTGAAGGAACATCAAGGAATATTTTCTATGTTTGTAAGCATTAATTTGGTGATGGGATTTAAAATTAAGCACCAAGCTACAAAATGTTAAATATTATTTTTGTACTGAAGGTTTGATTACCACTACTTAGCTTATTATTTGGTAATAACCTTATATGGAAGTAGACTACACAAATGGGTAATGGTACACAAAAAGTTCAACACAATATTGACAGTGACAGCTCAAGTTTTAATTAGTTTTGTTCATACTGAAAGTTATTTTAGAAAAAACAACAAATAAACGGCTAATATAAATATTAAATACACATAAAGCAAAAAACACAAAAAAAAGTATTTAAAAAGATCAATGTGATAGTTATACTTTATTACTGGGACTTTTCTGACCTGCAGACAGGTAAATCTAAATATCTTTTGTTAATCTTACAACGGTTAAATGCAAACAAATTTATTGTCACACAAAGTAGGCATTAAAAAGAAAATGTCTTATTTATCTACTTATTTATCTACTTGTTCCAACTTTAGTTTCTAAAAAATGTTGTTCTTGACTGTATATAATATATATAAAACCAGTCAATAATGCTGACCAGTTTATCTTGTATAACATTGAAGTTAATGAACATTTAAAAATACACTCAACTTAGAATCTTTACCTTTAAGTTACACACAATTAAATCAAGACTCAAGGTCAGCATCAGCAATGTCATCAAATTGCTGGTACATAAAAGCAAACAAAATTTGCAAATTTTTCCTTTAATATTATAAATTGATTTGAATGAGAGAAAAAATAAACATGTCATAAAAACCTCCACCGCAGACTGTACCCACAGGAAACAACAAAGAATTTTAAAAATTAACAACAATTAGTACACAGAAATCACAGAAAAAAAAATTAATTAAAACTGTTATAAATAACAAGCAATTATAATGAACTACTTCAATAAATACCAAACTCCTTAATTGCCATTTGACTTTTATTTTTCTCTATTCTTATTAGACTTAACCATTTGTAGTGGATAACTGAAGATTTAAAGATTTATCCAAGTTCTTTCAAATAATTAACAATTAATAATAAAATAGTAGTGATAGAATCTGTAAGACTTAAGTTACAAATAGAATCAAAAGCATGTTATACAACTGTAGTAATAGATAGAACCTAAATGTATGTATTTATGACAAAATAGTGAACACAATAGACAAAAAAAAAGAATGTGCACTTTTTAAAACATCTCAATTTTATATCATGTATCACTTTGTTACAGAAACTGAAATTAATTCCATCATAATAGCGTAAACACAGCATATAATTCACCAAACATTTTAAAATTTCAATCACACTGTGCACCTGAAGCAGTAAAGATAATGCTTAACTGTAACAAAACTGTATCCAAACAGTAGTATAACATATCACAATGTTCAAGTGATGTTCAATGTACATTGCAGCCACTTTGTTCTACTGTGTTGGTGAATTAAGAGAGTATAAATTTAAATGACTCCAATATATACAGACACTGCACCTAGTAACATATACTACTTCAGTGTGCCTACAAAGGGAGGCAAAGTCATTTCACTTAATTGAGATGCTGATTACAACCGTGGTGGAATGAAAAGAACTCTCAATACAAAATGAGCGAAATATCAACTTAAAGCTCGAATCTCTTATTTTCATCAACTAATAAAGTGTTGGTATGATTGTACTGTTTCTAACAAGAACAACTGATGGCAGAGAAAAGAAACTATTCATAATCTGCTATAATAACCATCATGTAGACTCCTACAAGCAAGGCTATGATCTCCGTTATACTCTGGACAATCTTGGTGTCTTCCAAAAGTTCAGGAATTACTGAAACAGTTGCTATGTATATAAACCCTCCAGCAGTGAATGGAAGAATCCAAGCAGTGGCGGCTTCACCAATACCCTCCATTGATAAGCTGCAAAGTGTGCCTAGCATGGCTCCCACTGCAGTTGTCAGTTGTAGAAGCATGGCCTAGTCAAGAGGACAAGATAAAAATAACAATTATTTATTACTTAAAATAGCACAAATCTTTTTAATTAATAATTTCATTTTTAAAAAGTACCAGAAATTTTTTAAAAAGCAAACATTTTAAAACACGGTAACTAAAGGAATTTCCAGTTTCCTTGTTTAACATTATATTACATCAGTAATTCCTAATATAAAGAACTAAACGTACATTTGAGTAACATTCATGTGAGGATATTAGAAACTATCACTACAAACTTATCAATTACCACAATCCTATCTTCCTCTATACCTAATCCAATGGTACTGTTTGAAGCCTACCCTAATACCACCAGCACAAGCAGGATTGTTGTATATATTGAATAGGTACTGCCTGCTATTTTGATAGGTAGTTAACACAGAACTATTAAATAACATAAACCTCCTGTTTATTTTATTTTGTTTTATGTATATAAATAAGCACATTGAGAGGAACATAGTTTTTTTAAAAACAAAAATGCAAGTTTTTGGTAAACCATAAGTAGCAGATAGATACTCTCAAAGGTATATAATATATATTTCAAATTAGGTGGTTTTTTTTATTAAATTAATTATTTGATATAGATTCAATTAGTTTAGTAGTAGTAATTTTTTACCTTTTTTTTAAGTTAGAATTGTTTACACTGATTTACAAATATAAAAAAAAAGTAACTATTGCACATATCTTTAATATTACAGAGGTATAGCATTTTAAAAAGCATATATGACAAATAGAAGGATAGACAGAAACTAAGCAAAGGCCGATAAAAATGAATTTTATAAATCTGGGACCATGTAGAATTTTACAATTATTACATAAAAATTACTGATAATAAGAAATAACCAAAAAGAAATTCTACTTCTCTCTATATATATGTGCATAACAGGTTAATAACAATCAAAACATTTACCTTTCTTTTGCTACATCCAGACTGGACAAGAATAGCGAAGTCACCAATTTCATGAGGAATCTCATGCAGGAAAATAGTTGCTGTGGTTATAATGCCAATGTTTTGTCCTGCTAAAAATGATGCACCTATGGCCAGGCCATCTGTAAAGTTGTGAGCAAAGTCAGCAGCCAAATTTAAGTATCCTGCAACTTTAATATCTGATCCTTTTTTAACTGGCACAGAGGCTCCTGAAAAAAATAGGACAAAAATTAAAACTAAACAACATGAATAAAAAGAAAATAAACTCAATTCTGCTTCTCAACTGCCTTCTAAGAACATATAAATTATGAGCCTAATTTTAAATAGCATATTGTAATAACAATGTTCTGAAGTGGCTTTATGGCTGTGCACCAGCGTACTATATGGAGACTAAATGAAGAGGAAGAGGAAGTGCAATGATTGATGGCTGTACATATTTGCCTTGTTTTGGGATCTATCTATGTTATCAAACTTGTTTGTCATTATTCCCTTGGTGTTGAGTTGCTTCCTTTAGAGGATATTACAATATTTTATAATATTATAAATGTATATTTATTTTTTTATGCACATAAATCGAGGAAACTTAAACAACTGATTCTTTTTGGTTGGCTTAAGTTCTTTGCATGCTATTACCTATAGTAAGCTATATAGAGAGAATCTCAAAGCTCATTCCAAGAATATTAATTTTTTTTTTCAAGTTAAGAGATGTAATTCCAGATTCTTTGATGGAAACCTTTAGCCGTATCTTTATGTGTGCTTAGCTCTGCACTGA